>NW_015090920.1:409448-521572 GCF_001431845.1 Calidris pugnax | reverse complement strand
GATCAAAAGCAGAAACACAAGATGTTTCATGAGCATCTTCCATGTCATGGTTGCATGTTGTAATCTCGCCTTAGCTGTCTGTGACAGCAATGAAAGATAAATTTGGGTGAGTCATAAATTGCAGCTTGCCTTGGAGAGGACAACGGAGAGCTGGCCAGTGTAGAGTTAATGCCCAAGGACATTAGGGCCATATTCAGTTGCACAAACATAGATATCAGTGTGATATGATATACCACAGAGAAAATTATCTGTTACTTAGCTGCTGATTCAAGAATGGCATGATTCTCCTGAATGTCCAGTGACACACTCCCCAAGTCTGTGTAGATTATATTGGATTTCATAGGGTATCTCAAATAGCACCAGGTGCCTATGATGAGATGACCTAATTGTGCCTCATAAGATGCTTGCAAGAAGCATGGCTCACCTGAGAGTGTTGTTTGGATAAAAAGCGTATGATTTCCATCCTGTGTTTCTTTTGCTTAAGTCACTGAGGGGAAAATGTAGGAGATAGACCTGCCAGGTAGGTGTCAAAAAGTAGTGTTTTCTGGTTTTTGTCCTGGATTTTGGCTCAAAAAAACCACAGGGTGTTATGAAAGTTTGCAATAGCCCACAACAAAAATCACTGTAGATAAATCAATCTCCATAGTATTTTAATTCTTAGGACTGAAATACAGACTTCCAGTGTTATTTTTCTCTCTAAAATAGCTAATTGATTAGAGCCTCCCTTTCTGTCTTGCAGGCATGAGTTTCCTGTGGATCCTGACTTTGGTTTCAATTTTTTCTTTCCATCAGTCTGTTATCTATTTTAGTAGTTATTAATCGTTAACTTTTGAACTTTCTTTTGACTTAATAAGTAGGATTAACACTTTCTTTCTGAAGTACTTTTTTTTTCTTTTTTTTTTTTTCCTGATGAAAACATAATGTGATACTGCAGTCCCTCTTCAGTGAAGTAACTATACAAGTTATAAGAATAATTCCTGAAATTGGCCTCTGCAAACTATTCTCAGTCAACAGAAGCGGTTCTCTCAGCTTTTATTTCCATTCAGGCAGGTTACCATCTTGGCTTTCCTGTCAGCCAAAATAATGCAATATTAAGTTGATGCATGCCATGTGCTTCTGGTATAACTTGCAGAACTTATTTTTCTTATCGAATTTTCTGGCTTTGCCTAGATTCGTATTCCAATTGGTGGCTGTAGATTTGTCCTAATTTACTAGACTACACAGTTGTCTAGATCAGAAACCTTTTTCCAGTATTGGTACTCACAGACACTGATCACACCATCTCTCAATTTATTTTTGAAGTGAGGTAAACAGATTGGGATCCTTATGTTTCTCTAGCTTAGGCAGGATTTTCATAAGTGTCTTTTTTTTTCTTCTTGCTGTTTCTATGACATCCTTTGCAATATAGCAGTATGAAATGAAGGAGAAGTATGCTGAGGCAGTGAAGAAAGGGGAAAGGCTAGAAGCCCAAACAGTGTCTAAATTAATGGAATGAGAATACAGAGAATGTGATCTCTGTATCTGAGCTATATACTTCAATTTTGAAATTAAATTGTATTGGCTTGGATCTTTTCACAGCACCATTCTGCACCTTTGGGGGATTTATGGACCTGTCAGACTTGGCCAGTTTGCACATCGTCCTCAGAATCAATATTAGAAGATAGTGCTTAATAAAGTTGCTCTGCCAGATGTGAATAACACAGTATGGTAGAAGCAGCTGGGTACATCTCCAAGGGTCTTATTCTGGTACAGCATCGCACATTCTCCTCCCCTCACCCAGTGTTTGAGAGCATTGTGACCATTCCGTAGGCATCCAGTGCAGAAAGTGGGTACAGTAAAGAGAATTTTTATGTACTTGGAGAACACGCATCCCATATATATATTACATTGGGTAGCTGACATACCTATGTCGCTTTGTTTTGCTGTGAATGAATTTTCTACAAATCAAATTAAAATTTAGCTGTTCTACTTAATTTTAACTTGCAGGCAATGCTGGAGTCCTCAATACTAGTTCTGTCAATCCTTCCTTACCTACTTATGGGCTTTGGATCAGGACTTCCTTTTTCTGATTAAAATGGGTATAAAGACTTGAACCCTTCTAATTTGTGTATTCATATGCATGCATGTGCAGATTTCTGCTGTGTTAGTGCCTGTCTTATTGCTGCTTAATGTAAATCTGCTAAGATTTGTTTTATCCTCTATAAGATCTTGATTTAGAAATGTACGGGTAATGAATAGCACTCTTGACTTGAAGAACCATTTTTTTCAGGAAATACTTCTTTCCTCTACCAAATGTAAACCAGGTTTTCAATTTCTAAACATTTCTGTAAAATACCAGAGTAATTGCCTGATTTTGCAGTTGTTTGTATGATCTACAAGCAGGTGATCAGTGTAACTCCTTAGGTTAGTTGCTGTTAATCATTCTCTGTCTTTTACTAATTCTTCTGATGCATCTATTATGCTGATTCACTGTCTCTTTCACTTAAAACCTTCCAAAATTAATCAAGTGAATTTGTCCAAAAGCCATGACCTCCCTGTGATATTCTTGCCTTTTTTTCAGTTATCAGGCTTTGTCTCTGTTGTGGTTTCAGCCAAATTTACCAAAACCAGACTGACAGATGGCCTTTCCCCGCCACCCAAAAGAGAGGAGAGGAAGAGATAAGGAAATTTAGTTTAGAATTATCTAAACTACCTTAATGAAGAAATACTATTAAAATCAAAAAGAAGACAATAATGAAATAGATACAATATATACAAAACCCTGTCAAGTGCTGATAGCAGAACACATAGGAGAAACAGGCTAATGAAGAAAGGAGCGTGGAAGAACATGGTATGTTCAAGACAAGAAGAGGTAACCTATAGCTCAGGGGCCAGACACAGCCAATGACTTCACTTCGTCTGTAGTTATGCTGAACAGTTTAAGTGTTTGTGGGTGGAATTATAGAATAGTTTAGGTTGGAAGGGGATGACTTAAAAGGTCATCTAGTCCAACCTCCCCTGCAATGAGCAGGGACATCTTCAACTAGGTAGGTTGCTCAGAGCCCCATCCGGCCTCACCTTGAATGTTTCCAGGGACGGGGCATCCACCACCTCTCAGGCAACCTGTTCCAGTGTTTCACCACCCTCATTGTAAAAAATTTCTTCCTTATATCTAGTTGTTCTGGTTCTGGCAGGGATAGGGTTAATTTTCAGAAGGAGCTGGCACAGGACACAGGCATTCCATCCCATGTGATGCCATCCCAGTATATAGCCAGTGGAGCTGGGCAGGGGAGGGATCAGGAATGGGAGCAACTCAGAGTGGGCTGGGTGCTTCCTGGGTCCAGCTGGTGAGTGGTGGTACATTAATTGTGTTTTGTACATTCCTCTGTCAGTGTTATTGTTGTTGGCTTTCTCTCAATCTGTCTTCGTAGGAAAGGTGCTCCAGTCCTCCGATCATTTTTGTGGCCCACTTCTGGACCCGCTCCAACAGGTCCATGCCTTTCCTGTGCCGAGCCTTCCGGAGCTGGATGCAGTACTCCAGGTGGGGGGTCTTACAAGAGTGGAGTAGGGGAGGGGAATCACCTCCCTCGACCTGCTGGCAATAATCATGTCATATGTCAGTGTATGGCCCATCTCAGGCTGGATATTAGGAAAAATTTTTTCACAGCATTGGAATGGGCTGCCCAGGGAGGTGGTTGAGGCCCCATCCCTGGAGGTGTTCAAAAGCCGGGTTGATGTAGTGCTGGGAGGTATGGTTTAGTGATGATGCTCCTTGTTTGTTGTGTGGGTGTCTATTTTTGTCAGTTAGGTTGATGGTTGGACAAGATGATCTTTAAGGTCCCTTCCAACCTAGAAGATTCTGTGATTCTGTGAAGGCATTTGGATGGCCCTCAGAAAGGGAACAGTTACCCAACCTGAACTAGGTGATGCCCATGTTAAGAGTTCTAGGTTACATGGGGCTGTTTGGTTCTGGCTGTGGTAAAGCCAGAACATACCAAGCACTGGCAGGCAAGCTGTGGTGAGTTCCTCTGAAAAATGTAATTGATATACTGAATGAAATGGTCTATCCATTCAATAGGTCTATACCTATCTCAAAGAAGATAGGTATTCCAGCAAGATTGCATTTCACCATAATGTATCTGGCTAGCTCTCATCCCAGCCTAAATCTGACAGAAGTCCTGTTCAGTGTGGCCATCTTACCAGCGTAGTTTATTTGCTCTTTAGTGTCAGAAGAGAGGAGACATCCTGCAGTTTGGCGTATGTAGAAGAAATGTGGTCTGCATAACTTCTCAACTTGAGGCCATCACCAACTCTGCTGGTTCTGCAAGCTCAAAGTGCAATGGTACCTCTGTACAATGGGACCTTTTAGGAGTACCAGGTCTTCCGTCTGGGGATTTGGGGTATTCTTGTGGTGGGCCTCCTAATGGGGAGGTCCCTAGCAATTCCTTGGACTTCTAAGGGACTCTGTTCTTAGTGTTGCTCGTTCATGTGAGCAATAGCTGCATGAATAGCTGTATTCAGTAGCTGGGAAGGAGAAGTGATTTTTTTTTTTTTTCTTTTTAATTTTATTTTTTATCTTCTCTCCCTCCCCTCTCTCCCCCAGCATAGAACTTGAATTCAGTATTTGAAATTCAACATGAATTTCAAATATTTGGAAATTTTTTTTTAGGGCACTGGGCATTTATGACTTTGTATAACAGCTAATGCAAACAGAAGAGCAGATCTACTCTGCTGTTAGTATCTCCTCTCTGTGCTGACTATCTCCCTGATGCTGCAGATGCCTGAGCTCCTGGTGCTGGTAAATGCTACCGAACATTATTTAGCTTCCTTGTGCATATTCTGCTCTGTCCCCTGATTCACCAGGAGATACGGTAGCTGTGGCTGCAGATTAGACTTTTCTCTCCCTCCCCCTGCAAGACCTCTGTGTGCTTTGACGTCACGTGCGCTCCTTTCGGTTGCCATAGCAGCCCCATTCCCCAAGCTCTCTGCCTGTCTCCTCTGGTAGGTTCCACAATGGTACAGCCAGCATCACGCTGCACAATGGTTTCCAGGCAGTGAAAGAGCGTGATTCAGCAAGCCTCTTTTTTTTTTTTTTTTTTTTTCCCTTCCTCCCCCCCCCCTTCTCTTTTATTTCATTATTATCAGACATTTTGCCTCCCCTTTTTCTGTTCTGCTCTACCCTCTCCCCCAGGCTTTTATTTCATTTTTTAAATGAAAACATTGATTTACCTTGAATCCAACTGCACATCTTTTTATTTTTTAGTATTATAAATAGCCCATTTTTTTCCTTGGCACTGCTTGGAATGTGTTTTAAAAATACCACCTAAAGTCGCAGTTTGGGAGAAAGGTTTCTGGACGAGGAGAATAGCTGGCGAGCACGGAATGGTAGGTGGTTGATGCTAATATTCTATGACTAACTGCTTTCGCAGGGTGGGGTGATGAATATTGACTTGGGTTTTTAAAAAAATGGGGGAGAGGGAAAGAGGGACAGGTTAATGAAGTAAACTGCTAAGCGAAGCAAAGAAACCTGCAGCTGCCTGTTTTGTGGCCAGAGAACCATCATTTTCCTGTGTTTGGGTGTGTATGAGCTTTTCTGTTTGGGCGCTTTAGCTGACCGGTGGTTGTGAGAGCCGTGCAGAGGCACATCAGGGCCAGGAGTGTGATAGTGCTTTACCAGCTGGCTCATGTAAACAGTAGTGCTTTACTCAGCCTCATCACCTCTAGCACTGTTTGGGGGCTTTTGGGGGAAGGAGGTGTCTTGGCTTGCAGTTCAGTGCAAACGATTACATTATGTGAGTTAAAGGGTCCATACAGAGCGCCATATAAAATTTGAATTTGTAAAAATGAAAAAGAAGAGGGTGTAATGATAAACAACTCGAAGATCCAGAGGACAGAAGTCTTGGCCTTTTGCAAAGTGGTTGAATAAAAAAAAAAACAATAATGTGTGTGGGGAGAAGCGAGTGTTTGACAAACTGTGTTGGATGTGGTGATGGGGATTGTTTTTAAGAAAGTGGTCTTTTAGGGTAACCATCACCCTTCTGCATTACTGTCAGATGCAAGTGAACTCAACCTATTGGGTCTTACAGTACCACCAAGAGCTTTTAGGAGAAATGTTTCCAGCGTGCTACAGGCCAGTTATTTTGCAAAAGAGAATTAACAATCTGTAGATACTGCAGTGAAATCAATGTTGCTTTGCAGGGAAATTCTCTGGCAGAAAAGCTGTTGCTACAGGAAGAAATGTTCGTTTTGTTTTTTACTGCAGAGAGGCCTTATTAGAAATAATACAAATTTTACTTGGATAATTAAGCGTAACAGCATTGTTGAATAAGCAGGTGCTGCTCCCAGTGAACCACCATGGGCAAGTTTCACACCATTTGTGTGCTGAGGGACTGTAGCCTTGGGTTCTTTTTTGCTGCATAGCTCCATGATATCCTCAATACAGCCTTCCCCTTCTCTAATATGGTCACTGTGAGTTTTGCCAGGGACTTGTTTAAAGACAAACCAACGCTATTTGACGAAAATGAGGGCATAGAGTAAAAATTTTTTTAGGAGGAAAATGCAAATGAGTATATTGCAAAGGATCAAGAGAAGCCTGAAATCAGCTTGCTGGAGGACATAGAGCTTGTCATGCAAGGCCAGCTTCAGAAAATGAGAAAGGTTAAGATAGAATAGAATGGTTTTGTTACTACACAGGGCTGTTTGCCCACATGTAAGTGATCTTTGGTTCCCCTGCTTGGGGAAAGTGAAAATACCAAACCTCTGGTATTTTAACCCTCTTTCAGAACATAGCTCTGTAGTTATTTCTCAGAAACACTGTGGAATATTTTTTTCTTCTGTGGTGCTTCTGCTGTGTGCTTAGTCTTCCTGCTAGGAAAGGTGGCATAGAAATATCTTCTCAATTGGCTCAACTAATGACTTTGTCTTAAGAGGACACAGATGTGAATGAGAAAGGTGATTTAACAATATTCTTTCTCCCTGACTCACAGGAAACTGCACTCTTGCGCATTGCTCTCTCCTGCTGTTTCAGAGCATGCATAATTTGTCAGGGTCCTCTTGCAATTATGATTTTATTGAGGAGTATTTGGATTACAGTGATGTTCCTAAATAGGGTAAGGACAAAAATTGCTTAATGTGAAAAATAAGTTGTCTTCAGCTGCCTGCCTGCCTTTTTGATATTAGAAAATGTCATTCTCATGGTTACAAATATGTGTGTGCACCGGAGGAGCTTTTTTATGAGCAGACCTTGGGGATAAGTGTTTTCTTGTAGGTTTTTTTCCTCCACTGTCAGTAATTGGCATGTTTGCAGCCATTGTTTAGAGGTTTAGTAGCACTGGATCAATAATTTTAAGACGAAATATCTTCCAGCAGTGTTACAGTACCAGATCTGGCTTGTGAAATCAAAGGGACAGCTATCAAAATTTCTCTACCGTGGTACTGAAGAATGTCATAAAGCTCACTTGTGTTTTGCAGTCCATTGCAAAACTCATACAATTTAAGGGAAAGCTAAAGCAGGCCCAAAGGAGGAGGGTTTTAGCATTGCTTTTGCAGACGACATCATAAGTTTATTCAGATTTGGAATGCAGAAAAGCTGCATTTAGAGAAAGGTCCACAGATTTAAAATTGGTTATCTCTTAAACTGTTTTTCAGTCAAGGGTACCCATTTTTTTAGACAATTCCTGAATAACAGAAAATATCATTAGCTTGTTGATAAATTTTCCAAACAAACTAAGTTCTTTTTTTTTTTTTTTTTTCAAATGGGAAGCATTCTATACCCATAGCCCATCCCATTCCACTTATTACATTTTGAGTAATAATAGCCCTACTAGAAATTATGATCTAAAAACTTAGTGATTGCAATATTACCACAGTTGCTGCTCTGTTATGCCACCAGGAGTAAAGGAGAGAGACTTCACTGGACCATAATACTGAATATAAACATAGCCAGCGTTCCAACACTTGTATTCTGCTTCCTTTTTCTATGATTCTTGCACACTGACTGTTTTGAAGGCCACCTGCAAGAAAAATTAACCCTAATGATAGGGCACCAGTTAAAGGCAAAAATGCTGCATTTGCTGTGAGTTTTTTATTTCTTTCTTGCAGCACCATCTGTGGAGGCAGATATAAGAAAAATAGTCTTTCACTGAAACAAAAAAATCTTTTGTACTTAAGTAACCATCTAAAACTGAAAGAAATGTACAACTTTAGAGTGAAATATCAGGTGTCAGAGCTATGTTTCCTTTCTCTTACGCTGTGATAATGAGATTAAAGTATAGATCAAAAGCAGTATGGGGGATGGGACAGAATTTAATGGTTCTCCATCTACCATTTGCAAAAGTTACACGGCTTTTCTTGAGTTACTACACCGTGTTTTAGCCTGATAGTCGTAGCTTTGGTAGCAAGCTTTAGAATCACTATTGGCTAGTTGTTAGAAGAGAAGGGCAGGAATTTCAAGTCCCAATACTTTCCAGTATTGTTTGTTGTATCATGGTATTTTTAATAAAGGATTTGGCACATGAACTCACTAGTGAGAGTGGAATGCTCTCCTCAACTTCATCTCTACAGAAGGGCTGTGAAGTCGTGTATTTTAGGATATCCCAGACCATGCCTGGAGCATAGGACACAGTCAGAGCCCTTGTTACATCAAGAAAAAGCAGCTGTTGTATTTTTAGGCTTCCAGGTTTTTCTCCTGTCCAAGGAAAAGAAGAGCTTGATGATCACATGAGTGCAGATCACAGTAACGACATGGGAATTTTTGTGTGGTTTAGTCTCACGGGACAGCTTTTTACAATGTAATAAACAGTAAAAGTTGGAAGCCCAGAGGAGCCTTGTTGTCAAGTCAATAGCTGCTTCCACCAGGATTCTACACTAAGAGATCAGACACCCCAGAAAATTAGGAATTGCTATTTGAAGTGGGATTCCAGGGAGCCTGAGTATGTGCAGCTCTTGTCCCATCTCAGTGAAGGGTAATGGGCCCCATCTGCTTGAGCAGTTGTTTTCTCATAAGGATTTGTAATCTATTCCTTACAAAGTTTCAGTTCTCTTCTGAAGTATTTGAAAACATGTTGTGAAACAGTGGTAAGAAAATGTTGCCCAAACTTTCCACTTAATATTAGTTACCTAATTTTGTTTAGTGGTTAGACACCAGAGTGGTACACGCTTGACTGTTGCTCTCTCGTTCATGGTCTTAATACCACAACATTTGTTTTTTACCTAGTCTCTTGAGGTTGTCTGTAAGTTTCTTAACTGAAAGCACTTTGTCAGTTTAACATACTTTGTCACATGTTTTTCTGTTTGTTTTTAAGAGGATGTTAATTTGATAAACAGTAATTCACAGGCCTTTTCTTATGCCTGTGTATCCATGTTGCACAGTTTCTAAAGTTTTTTGTAATGTCACGAGTTAAATTTAACTTCAATCCCCAGGTATTAGTGACAGATGACTGTGCACAAATCTGAACTTTTGATAGTGAAAGCTATAGGGGAGAAACTAAAATAAGTATTTTAGAAGAGTTTTATGATTTTTAGTGCCATCTCTTGCAAAAAAAACAACAGTCTTGAACTTGAGTTCTTGAATACTAGGCTCTGCCTGCCTTGATTTTTATTTTTTCTTTTTCTCCTTTTTTGGGGGGAGAAAAGAACTATGACACCTCTCTCCCATTTAAACAGCACTGCATTCTGTATTGTTTTTGATCTCTAGCCTTTCTTCTTTGTGTGGAAGAAGGGAAACCTATGGTACAGATACTGCCTGTAACTGGATGCATTATGGTATTATTAGAGGGAAATCTTAAGTCTTTGTTATATGGTGTGAAAATACTGACATTCCAGGTTAGTTTAGTTTTCTGAACTTTTTCTGTGTCTATCAGACTTGATAAATAAATCCCAAATATTTCTTTCTTCTTTTTTTTTTCAATGTAAGAATAAAAAGTAGAGGATTTTTTATAAAATACAACAGGAATTTTGAATTTTATCATTTTAATTTTTTGTTAGATATTTTAAAATTTTTTTTCTTTTTTTTTTTTTTTTTTTTTGTGTGTGTGTATGTGCTTAGGGCTAATATTAGAAACCTGTACCAGCAGCAGGCCAGACTCAAATATCAGCTATGGCAACCCGTGCATGAAGCTGATGCCTTTGAACCATTTCGTATAGATGAGACATAGCACGTGCTGTGGTGAGTCAACAATGCATTATTTTATTAAATCATACTCCTTGGCAAAAGGAAATACTGCTTAATGCTGAAGTGCATGCTGTTTTTTTGGTGTGGTAGTTTTTGGTTTGGATTTGGTTTTTCTTCCAAGGAGGTGGAACATTAAAATCACAACTTCTAGTAATTTTTAGCATGCATGAGCATAATGCTCTCTTCTAAAGGCTTTTTTCAAGTGTATAATTTCTGCATTTTAGATGTAGTTATCAGATGGAGTGCATCGGATATAT
Organism: Calidris pugnax; assembly: GCF_001431845.1. Lineage (NCBI taxonomy): Eukaryota > Metazoa > Chordata > Aves > Charadriiformes > Scolopacidae > Calidris > Calidris pugnax. Next base: position 511,165 of record NW_015090920.1, on the reverse strand, counting down.
GATTCTGGTGAAAGTGTGAAGATAGCAAAATAATTTTAAAAAATCCTACATATGCAGTGTTCTGGGCTTGAGATATCTTCTATTTTACACCAATTTTTGTAATGAATGTTTTGCATCTCTTTGAGTTGGAGTGGGGAAGAGGAAGAGTTGTTTTGTTTCTTTTTGAGATGACGGAAGAAGACAGGAATCTTGACAGAGTTTTTCTACATAAATCTCTTTAACCTTGGACAGGAAAAGAAATTATGAGAATAGTGATGAAAATCAAATAGCCTTTTAAAAAATACTCTGTAGCTTTAACTATCTGTAAGTCTGCTAATAATTTCAATGCATATTTCTTACATAATAAGTAATTTTGATCCTGATAATTTCTTCAAGATGGCTTTGGTATACCTTTGGGAGATGAGGAATTGTTTTCAGATGTCCCGTGTAATCACAACAGACTTATTGTGAAATCTTGTAACTCTGAAGACAACCAATTTTCTGTTCAAAACAAGCTTACATTAATTCTTTTTCCCCTAATGCTAGCTAGATGTTTGCCAGCTGCAGTTCACCATAACCAGCATAAACTGAAAGCCAACAGTTTTGAAAAGAAACCACAGATGTAAGTTGATCTGTAGACTTCAAGCAGATCTCGTGTGATTTGGCCTTTACCAGTGTCAAATCTTATTCCTGGTGCTGTAACGCAAATAAGGTGGAGATCCAACATACTAAAATGTTTCTACTGTTCCAGTAGGAGATAGAACTCTGTTATTAGGCAGAAATGGAAACATGTAGTACACATTGACTGGTGACTAGTAGTGATATGTGGCTAATAGATCCGTAATGAAATGGGTGCTCTGATGGCATGTTGTTTTCATCCTTGGTAGAGCTGCTGAAAAACATCGAACAGCTGTCAGTTAAATAAATTTGAGAGAGAAAGTAGCAGAAAACAGTGCCTAGTAGTCCACTGAAAGAATCTGTGTTCTGCTGGATCCTAAGGAATTTCCCAAGGAGAGAAACCATACATTGGTCACGAATAGCGATTTGTGGCATGAAGAGTGCCAGTCTGGATGCTCATGTCCTTGACTTGCGGACATCCGGGTAAACAAAACATCTATGTAGGATTCAAAAACCTCCCTGTATTACTACCACGATATTTTTAACTTGTTGTGGTTTTTAAGGCCTATTGCATTTGTCCTAAGGCAGTTCTTGCTAGCAAGACAGCCTTCGTCTTGGTTTAATATAACTCACCTCTCACCATTAACATTTTAAAAATTGCTGTATATATAGAGAAATCTTTTTGAAGAAGCTGGGTGACGATTATCCCCACTTTTAGCAATTTTACATTTATTAGTATATGCAATGATAATCTGGGGGAACAATGATACGGAATTATATGGGGTTGGAAGGGACCTCTGGAGATGTATTCCAACCCCCCTGCCAAAGCAGATCCACCTAGAGCAGGTTGCACAGGAACGTGTCCAGGCAGGTTTTGGATGGCTCTAGAGATGGAGATGCCACCACCTCTCTGGGCAGCCTGTTCCAGTGCGTTGCCACCCTCAAAGTAAAAGGAATTCCTTGTCATGTTTAGATGGAACTTCCTATGTTCCAGTTTGTGCCCGTTACCTCTTGTCCTGTCGCTGGGCACCACTGAAGAAAGACTGGCCCCATCCTCTTGACACCCACCCTTTAAGTAGTTATAAGCACTGATAAGACCCCCCCTCAGTCTTCTCCAGATTAAAAAGGCCCAAGTCCCTCAGCCTTTTCTCATAAGAGAGATGTTCTAGTCCCCTCATCATCTTTGTAGCCCTCTGCTGTACCCTCTCTAGGAGTTCCCTGTCCTTCTGGAACTGGGGAGCCCAGAACTGGTCCCAGTGCTCCACATGGGGCCTCCCCAGCGCAGAGCAGAGGGGCAGGATGACCTCCCGCCACTTGCTGGCCATGCTCTTTTTAACACACCCCAGGATGCCCTTGGCCTTCTTGGCCACAAAGGCACATTGCTGGCTCATGGGCATCCTGTTGTCCGCCAGGACCCCAAGGTCTTTCTCCTCAGAGCTGCTGTCCAGCAGGTCAGCCCCAACCTGTCCTGGTGCACTCCAGGTGCAGCACCCTACACTTGCCCTTGTTGAAGTTCATCAGATTCCTCTCTGCTCAAGTTTTCAGCCTGTTCAGGTCTCGCTGGATGGTGGCACAGCCTTCTGGTGTGTCAGCTGCCCCTCCCAATTTTGTGTCATCAGCAAACTTGCTGAGGGTACATTCCATCCCTTCATCCAGGTCATTGATGAAAATATTGAAGAGGACTGGACGCAGTATTGACGCCTGGGCAACACCACTTGTTACAGACCTCCAACTAGACTCTGTGCCCCTAATCACGACCCTCTGAGCTCTTTCAGTCAGTTTTCAGTCCACCTCACTGTCCATTCATCTAACCCACACTTCCTAAGCTTACCTATGAGGATGCTGTGGGAGATTGTGTCAAAAGCCTTGCTGAAGTCAAAGTAGACAGCATCCATCACCCTCCCCTCATCTATCCATCCAGTCATGCCATTGTAGAAGGCTATCAGGTTAGTCAGACGTGATTTCCCCTTGGTGAATCTGTGTTGACTACTTCTGATGGCTATCTTTTCCTCCATATGCTTGGAGATGATGCCCAGAATGAGACATTCCATCATTGTTCCAGGGATGGAGGTGAGGCTGACTGGCCTGTAGTTCCCCAGGTGCTCCTTCTTGCCCTTTTTGAAAACTGAAGAGACATCGGCTTTCCTCCAGCCCTTGGGCACCTCACCTGTTCTCCAGGACTTTTCAAAGACATTGGAGAGGGGCCCAGCAATGACTTCTGCCAGGTCTCTCAGCACTTGTGGGTGCATCCCATCAGGATCCATGCACTTGCAGATATCCAGTTTACTTAACTGCTCTCTGACTTGATCTTCCTTCACCAAGGGGAAGTCTTCCTTCATCCAGACTGTCTCTCTTACCTCCAAAGTCTGGGACTCCTGAAGGCTGACCTGAGCAGTAAAGAGTGAAGGAAAGAAGGCGTTCAGCAACTCCACCTTCTCTGCATCCTCTGTCATCATGGCACCTGTCTCATTCAATAGTGGGCCCACATTTTCTCTAGTTTTCTTTTTCCCTCTGATATACTTGAAGAAACCCTTCCTATTAACATTGACACCCCTTGCCAGGGATGCATGTATTGCTGAGGATTGCCAGGGAATGCTTGTAAAGACACGGGCATACCTCTGTTCTCTATCTTTGCATTCCTCCAGTAGTCTGGATTGGCCTAAGAGAAGTCAAGTTATATTGGGCATTTAAAAAGTGAAAACAACATTCTTCTAAAAGATTCAAGTGCAGATGTCTGTCTTTGGGGATCTCTAGTTGTTTAATTTAACTGAGAAATATTGATGGATCAAATGCTTTTATTCTGCTGTGTGTCAGTCTGTGCTTATTGAAAAGGAGTGAACTTACTTTACAAGCTTAATACTTTGCTGTGCTAGGTGTGACCTGTGAACATATCAGATCAAATATTTCTGTGTCTGCTGCATTTTTTGAGTTGAGCTGATAGAAAAAATAACTCTGTGCCACCTGGCAGGCTAGTTCAGTATCTGGCAGGCTCTTCTCCCAACCTTATGAAAAATAGCCAGGACTATTGCTGTAGAATATGGGAGTAGAATGTCAGACAAATATTTCCTGAACCTTTGAGTAGCTTTACAGTGTGATCCTTATGAATTGTATTAAAATAATTTGAATAGCCTGCAGAAGAATGCCAAATCAATAACAAAAAACACAGAGAATGGTGCCAGCGGAAGGGTGGAAAAGAGATCAAACAGCAGTAAATTCAGCTGTGTTAATAAGTATGGCATATGAACCCATATTATATAAAGTGGTGGGAAGTATTTTGTAACCACATGGGGAAGTGCTTTGCCTACTTCCTCTTTTGAACTTCTCAGTGTAGTGCGTTGACTCTGCCTATTTCTTTGTGTACTGTTCTTAGCAAAAAAGCCCTTTCTTATCACAATCTGACAACAGGAGCAGAAACCTGAATATACCGTGTAATACCACCAGCTTTACCTCTGCTGCTGCGTGTACCAGGAAGAATGGGGAGCATTGACTGCGAGTGAAGAGTATAGCTCTTGTAGGGAGAAGCATCCGCAGTACTGGCAGCATCAGCTCATTCATGGTCACTGCGCTGGGGTTTAGGTCAAGCTGGCCTAAGGCATCAGCACGCCAACTGCTGCACAGGCACCAGGTTACCTGCTTTAAGCTCTTGGGGCAGTCATTTCCCAACTATGGAAAAGGAGTAAAACAAATCAAAGCGATAGGTACAGGGTTATTGATGCAATGCAGCGAGTATGAAGGAGCTGGGACTGTTTAGTATGAGGAAGAGGAGGCTGAGGGGAGCCCTCATCACTCTCTACAACTACTTGAAAGGACACTGTAGAGAGGTTGGTGCTGGTCTCTTCTCCCTCAAGGGGGAACGGCTTCAAGCTCCAACAGGGTAGGTTTAGACTGAACATTAGGAAGGAATTTTTCACAGAGAGAGTGGTCGGGCATTGGAACAGGCTGCCCAGGGAGGTGGTTGAGTCACCATCCCTGGCTGTGTTTAAGGGATGTTTAGATGGGGTACTGAGGGATATGGTGTAGGGGAGGACTATGTAGAGTAGGGTAGATGGTTGGACTCAATGATCCCAAGGGTCTCTTCCAACCTGAATGAATGATTCTATGATTCTATGATGTTAATGATGTCCTGATTGTTAACATCCTGGTCCTCCGGGCCACAAGGATGATCAGGGGGATGGAGCACCTCTGCTACGAGGACAGGCTGAGGGAGCTGGGGTTGTTCAGCCTGGAGAAGAGGAGGCTCCGGGGAGACCTAATAGCCCCTTCCAGTACCAGAAGGGAGCCTACATGAAGGCTGGGGAGAGCCTGTTTAGAAAGGCCTGTAGTGACAGGACGAGGGGCAATGGCTTCAAGCTGGAGGGGAACAGATTTAGATTGGAGATTAGGAGAGGGTTCTTCACTGTGAGGGTGGTGGAGCACTGGAACAGGTTGCCCAGGGAGGTGGTTGAGGCCCCTTCCCTGGAGATATTCAAGGAGAAGCTTGACGAGGCCCTGGGCAACCTGGTCTAGTTGGGGGTGTCCCTGCTGACTGCGGGGGGGTCGGACTAGATGGCCTTTGGAGGTCCCTTCCGGCCTGGGCAATTCTATGATTCGATGGTTCTATGATTCTTTCTTAACTATTGTGTGTTGGGATGGAATGCAGCAGACAAGTGAAAGGTCACAGGTGATGATGGTGAGGGTAAGGTTATTTAAACTCATTGTACATCCACAGCCTCATCTACAATACCTGAAGTATCCTTACTCCATTGGATGCACACTGCTGAGCAGCAGCAGGTTGGCAAGAAGAGAGTGAATATTGCAGGCATGGTGCTTTACTTGTGCCTTCTTAATATGCTCTAAATTCTTGGCAATTTTTTTTTTTTTTTTAGCATAGAGCAATTCACCTGCGATGAGTTTGAGGAGGCGTAATTATTAAATAGGTATTCTTGAGATGCTGGATGTTGAATAGCTCCGACTTTGTTTTATAAAAATCAGAATTGTTCAGGGTTACAGTTTTTAATCATTTTAAAGAAGATTAAGAACATAAGAACAGCCATAAATCTCACAGGAAAATTCCATCTAGCAAAGGGTGCTGTCCTCAGTGGTCATTAGCTAAATATTTGGTGAAGAAAAGTGAGAACAAGATAAATGATCATTAATGTTTCTCTTGTTGTGCCCTCCTATATTTCAGAAGTCTGGTTTGGTTTGGTTTTTGGGGGGGTTTTGGGGTGTTTTTTTTTGAGCCAGAAATGTTTCTTTGTATTAAAAATTCAGTTTCCTGATTCAAAATTTTCTGCCCAGTTTTATGACCTCTTTTCTAGGTGCTCAATAAGAACAAGTTCTGGCTGCATTGTAAATGCTGGGGTTTTTGTTTGTTTGTTTTAAGGCGATGTCAAGTGTAGATATTAATCCTATCCTGGAAAAAAAATAATCTTTTTCTTCTTGTATGAACCCACGGTAAGACTGCAGGGTCTTTGAAAGTAATCTGAAGATAGTTCTGATTTGTAGCAGATGTGAAATCATTGCTAAAGGTAATGTTTATACAGCAGACTCTGGAGTAATTTATTGTGTATGTAGCTTAGTGTTAACATGGCTGCAATCCCAAGGTAGTTTGTCTAGACAAACACAGCATATGATACAGAGACTTCCTAATGTGCTTCCTTAATGCCTTTGTTTCTGGAAAAATGTAACTCCAGTTAGGCACCCAGCTAGTAGGGTTACTTTTCTTGGAGCAGTGGGTAGGGTAGGCTGAGCAGGTGTCAGTGCTCTCTGTTTCTGGCCTGCCAACACTACATCACCTTGCAGAAGAGGGGAGAAGGATGGGAGGGTTTCCTTGCTTTATAAGCTGTTAGGATTGAGAGAGAGAGCACACAAGAGAAAGCAGGCAGGAATTAATTACCCTGTGTAGGAGAGAGTGGATGTGAAGGTTTTTCTTGGTTGCACATCAGAACCAGATGACCTACAATGGTACCAGGATGTTCCTGTCCCTATACTCAAAGCAAATTTTTCTCTGAACCTAAGTCATTACTGTTGTTTGTGGGTTTTCACTGTTTAACTTCACTACTTCATGCCCATCCCCAAAGCTGTGTATATAATTTCCCTGAGAAAATTCAGAGTTAGTATTTAGATTGGCTCATATCCTTAACTAGGAACATTTTTTAAAAAGCAAGCAAAAAAGAAAAATACACTTTAAAGCTGCTTTTCTTGAAATAAAAGAAAGAAACCACCCCAGAATCTTTTCTGAGCTGTTCCTGAAAATGATCTGCATGGCTTAATTGTGAATCATAATGCTACTTAAATCCCTTCATTAATTTTATGTTAGATTTCAGTCAGTGCGTAGATAGATGTTTTTATGGCATCATGAATGCTTGATTTGCTGTTGTACTTAAAATTAATTTTATTATCTGTCAAGCTACATGAAGAGAATCTGGTGTATGTCTTCCATGATAGAAGAACGTTGAAAAAAAAAATCTAGATATTTACACAAATGGCAATGATCTATAAAGCCTTTCATAAAAACAGTGATTTCAAGGTGGTGTATATTTCTCAATCTAACAAACCTGTAGTACAATTCTCTGCTTTTCTTTGGAGGATTTAAAAACATAAAGACCAGGATATCTGCTTGGTTTTGGTTTTTTTAGGTAGTTGTGGCAATTGTTAGTTGAGCTTACATGCATGGCTTCAAATCCGCTGTATAATTACCTTGATTGCAGTAAGAATGGGACAATTTACACCAGTTGAGATGTGCATTTTGTAGATTTGATTTAATGTTTTTAGTCGCACTAGATTTGTTGCAGAAAACTTCTCTGATTCATTGGAGATTGAGCTTCTGGGCCACAGACTTTTCCTCCAATTCACCCAGGCTTTGTTTCTGAGCTCTTATGTCTCACTAATGTGGAAAAAATATCTGACTGTCAACGTTATGTGTGGCTGAAACTGTCTCATGTGAAGCAGTATTGTCAAAACTGAAGTTTTCAAAAACCTCGAGTGAAATGTTCAGACTCAGAGACCATTTGATTTTAATTTTCTGAGCTTCTAGGCTACCTTTGGGTTTCAGTAAGGTTTTCTCTGAAAACCAAAAAGGCATAAAAACCTAAGGTAGGCTCCAGGAAACAAGCCAGCTAATAGGAAAATTAGAGCAAAAGTTTTCAGTGTCAGCAGTGGTGAGACAAATTTTTTATCATGTTTTCTTGGAAACACAGTTATGCATGGATCAACTGCCCAGCATCCTTACCAGGTAGAATCTGACCTGAAAAGTACTTCTTATTTTTTTTTGGAAAATAATTGTCAAGTTCCCCCCTAAAAGGCTATCAAATGTTAAAATTATGACATGAAATATAGTTCCTTATATATAAGGAAACTTTCTGACATATTTTATTGTATCTTGAAGGTGGGCAGTTGGAAAGAGAATTTGCCCTGTGTTGCATCTCCCATGATCAGTTTAGATGCACATTGCCCCAAAATGTTTTCCACTGAAACTTAGTAAGGACGTGGCTAGTTGATTCAAGAGTTTGTTCATCTGAATGGTGCAGACACCAGATGATCCATACAAATTAACCAACAAAGCAAAACTTGGTGTGGTCATGGAAACAGTACTGACAATGACAATCTAGATTTATCCCTTGTGCTGTGAAGTCTATTTTTGTAGTTCTGTGGCTATCCTGCTAATCTCTCATTAGTTCTTGGTTCTTTTGTCAATGAAGGAAAGAAAAATTAAAACTTGGCTCAAATTTTGAATGATACCATGAACATAAGCTTTTTGATACTAGGTGCTCGTAGTGTTATTGAAAAGAAAATAAAACCACAATACCTTTCTCTTTCTCCAATGCCTGTTGCAGTGGTGAGGAACGTCTCACACTGTCCTCTGTAATTGTCCGTAATACTGTCATCTGAGCTAGTTATGCTGCAGCTTTTCTTAAGGGTTTAGCTATTATTGTATGGACCAGATGCTGCTCTTCGTGGCTCTCCTGTAACTGGAGAGAACTGTAAAGAAGAGAGCTATAATCAAATTAGGCTTTGGTGGCCTTGAAAATCATAGCTGAGTCACGATCTCCAAGATTTCAGAGTAAATATATATCAAGTGCATTTGAATTGCTAATCATTGTGCAAATACTACTGTTTTTTTCTCCACTGTAAGAATACTTCTGGATTAATCATTAATTTATGTGTGAGCTCTGTATTAGACAACAGGTAAAAGATCAGAATAGATCAAAGCAGACTTTGAGTTGGTTCAATTTAGAATTACCTGGGTGTTTTCAGAGGAACACTACTGAATTCTGGCAGGAGACACAATCTGTTGGTGAAGGTAGATGCTTTAACTATCAGGGTGAAGGCAATAGTGGTAGTTTTTAAAATGAAAAAGAATGTATGTAAAATTATTCCTTAGAGACCCTAAGGCACATAAATCAAATGGTAGTCCATCATACATGACAATTATTTGCATTTTTTTAATAGGAAAGAGAGAAAAATTAAGTAATAAATTCTAAATCTCCTGTCACGAGTTTACTGTCAGCAACAAAGTCCAAATTGGGATATAAGAGGTGATCACTAAGATAAGTTTGGCCTCTGACCTCACACCTGGAAATATTGCAGAGAAACTTTCTAGTGCTCAGTGAGCTAATTTTAATCTCTTTTTTTTTCATTAGAGAAATTTTAATTCTCTTCTGCTTTTTGCAATGTCAGCAGAACTCTAGTTTTGATCCCATCAAGACCTCTTTCAAGAGGTGAAGAGGAGGAAGCTTTCTTTTTTATTTCAGCCAGGATTACCAGTATTTTGCCTTAGAACTTGCTTCTGAAATGAAAACACTTTCCAGAATCAAGTTATTCTTATTGCTGTGCCTTACCCCCCAAAGCTGGTAAATCCCCAGTGCTGCTGTCTTGCATCCATCACCTCTTTAGTTTCATCCTTTACTGGTTCTGTGTTAGAAGCTGTCCTTGAAAAGGTTTGGTGGATATTTTAAAAAAAAAATAAAAAAAAATACTCAAAGTAATACTGTGTGGAATGCTCAGAAGAGCAGCAGCATGATTCTGGGCTAGATCTGCAGGCTCATTTTGTGTCTACTGCAGCTCAAGGTGATGCGTAAGCATGATGTTAAAATCTTCAAAGAAAGTGACTTCCTTGACACAATACCATGACAATTCATCTCCATGAGAAAAAATTTAGAGTCAAGATGTAGAGCAAGTTCAAACTACAAGTCTGTACCTTAAAACGCTTGTTTGTAAAGAGTAGCTGTGCTGGAAATGAAGGAGACCTCCTTGCCTAGGATGCTCCTTTATTCAATCAGTAAATCCTTTATTCATTGCATAGCATAATCTCTGAAAGATTCTCAACATTTTCTTGCCACTGTCCAGTTCAGAAATCAGCAACTGTTTCTGTTAGTTCACTGGGCACCATGTGTCTGGCTGGGGAAAAGACAGAACAGACAACAAAAAACCAGCATACCTTTGTTTTGCGGGATTTCTCTTGCTGATTTTTTTTCTGTATGAGACACTTGCTTTTGACACTCCAAACATCTGTTGTTATTTATTTGCAATCTTTACTGTTATAAGGCATGCTTCAACCTGGAGTTGAGAGTTATCTGGGAGAGAGTGCACCGTGAATGCCTTCTGTTTGTCCGTGAAAGGGAATGTCTTCATCCTCCAGGAATTTTTTGTTGTAGCATCAAGCTGCAGTTTGGAAAGACTGTGTATCACTGCTCCAAAGCACAATCAAATTTAAAGATAACTAGCAGGCTTGGCAGCTAGATACAGGCAGAATGGGGATATACATAGCAAGGTAGAGGCAGAATTAGTTTTAAACAAAATAGGACTTAAATTTAACTGTGCCCTTATGTTGGATTTATATCTATTACATCATTTCACTTATTGCACATGAAGAGCTTTGTAATGTTGAATACACCTAAACCAACAGGGAGCTTTTCCATGTTGATCACGCCTTCACCTGCTATTGTTTACAGTAGCTTTAATGAATATGTAACTAGCCATAAAACTCGAAATTTTAATTTATATTAACGGTGAATAGTATTGGTGTGTCTCCTTGTAGGTTTTATGGTTGTGCACTAATAAAATTTTCTGCTCATTATTACCATGTATGAAAATAAAAAATGTTGTCAAGAGAGATCTAAGCCATTATTCCATCTTCAATACTGAGTAATACTGCAAACAGACAATGTGAAATTCATCACTAGAATCACTTTGTTCCTATAGTAAAAGGAAATATTTGGGCTCAAAGCTTCTTCTAGGCTAATAAATCATCAGAATAAATAAGATTTTCATTATGGTTTTGGTATTAAGAGATTATATTAAATATTGCTCTCTAGTAAGTCATGCAGGCATTTTCTTTTGGTTAGCATAAGGCCCAAAATACATCTGCCTACTCGTCAAAAAGAACAGATGCTGCCATTAAATTGCTCAAATTTACCATCAGAAAATGGCGTTGCTTTGGTATTGCACTTCTTTTTTGGCACTTAGTCCTTATACTCAGGTTGGCTTTGGTTTTGGTTTTTTTTTTTTTCTATGATGGCTTCCCCACGTGTACAATAGGGAGTTAAAAAACCAAAAAAGGTAAGCTTTTCTGGGGTTTATTGTAATTTCCTTTTGTGAGATATAAAGTGCAGTAAATTGGTGGAATACAAAGCTATTTGCTGAGGACACAGAATTTAGCCTCTTTGTGCATGTAGTATTTTGCACTATTTTCCATACTATAGAATTTTATGGCTTAATTCTCTAGCACAATGCATCATCAGCATTGCTTATTTACATTGACTTGTCAGTCTTGGTTGTTTGGTTTTTTTTTTAAGAAGAATATATAGTAAATCATAGCTGGCTTTTGAAACTTTAATTAAGTCAGTGAATGAATTGATTTGTTCTTGCATATGATAAATAAATGTTTGTTTGTTTGCAAAGTACTGTGGTTTTTTTATTGAAATGTAATGTAACCCCAGGAGTGAAAACAAGGAGAAGAGAAAGGGAAGATGGTGCAGAGCAAATGGCAGCAACTTTGACATGGTTGCTCTTGGAGAATCCTGCTACTTCAAGGTAGTTTCGACCGTGTACGTGCCACATTGCAATTTATTTGCAGGAGACTTTCACATAGTCAGTGAGTGTTTGTTAAACATTCGATAAGTCAAGCTGACAAGTGTGCTATGCTTGCAGAAGCAGTAGTCTAGAAACATGGAGGACAGTGTAAAGGGTGTTTGCATAAGGCAGAAAAAGCCCCCTCCTAATATGATATTAAGCCTTTGTCATTGAAGTTTTTTGGTAGGACAAGCAGTGAAGGGAAAATCTGCATAGGAAACAAGTACAATTAGTCACAAGCATTGAAATAGCCATTCAAATTATGATTTTGATCTGTTAATAGAGTTCGGAGTAGGAGAGTAGAAGTGACTGACACTGTTGGTAGTTCAAAATTAGCGAAACCTTTGCCTTCACCTAAGTTCTCGGGAAGATGGGGAACTTGCCATGGGAATTGCCATAATTGCCATAATGGTTGCACGCAGGAAGGAAGTGCAAGCAACCCAGTGGATAACCTTGTGGCTCTCTGAATTAGCAGTTGTTGGACTATCACCAGGGGGAGGAGGCAAGGTACAGCTGTGGAAAGAACCAGGCACATTCTGGTTCTTAACTGGAAGTTTTCCTGGTCACTTTGGTAGCAGCACTCCTCTATAACTCTGTGACATTTTGTGTATTTGTGTTGGTACTAAGGCTTTACTGTTGCAACGGTCCACATTTTCCCTTTGTCTAGAAGAAATCAAGGCTGTTCTGCCAAATAATTTTGGTGAATTTACTCTCCCATCTTTCTACTTTCCCACTCCCATCTTGTCTTCGGGGAGGGGTGCTGGGGGTGGCACATGAGATGATGCTCCATCCCCGTAGAGATGGAAGGGCAATAGTGGTCACAATTTGTTGTGTGTTCCCTTATTCCAGGGCAAGTTCTAACCACATGTGAGTGCTGTTGCATCTTATACCAAGATTGACAGAAACCTCTTGATTTTACTGACAATTTCTTACTGCTGTTGTAAATCTAGAGAGTTGTGTCTCCTTTTAAGTTTTGATTTTTAAGCTTACAACTTTTAATTTAGATGAAATATTCCTGTTGGCATTCAGTGAGGAATGAATGTCTCCTTCAGTTTTGCTCAAATCTTGTTTGCTGATACAGACACTTGCTTTAGGTTAATACTTGACAACAACCGGTCAGGCATTTCTTCATCTCAGGACGGGTTTTTTGCTGGATATCAATTTAGATTTTAGGTTTTTGTTGCTTCACACGCTGCCTCCCCACACCTCTCTCCAGCATGAAGTCTTTATTTTCATGTGACTATTTCTGAAAACTACTACCGCCTTCTCAAAAAGATACCAGTTCTGGGCAGGGAGTAGCACTAGCACACAACTATAGAGGAGCCATTTTAAAGACACATTGTTTTAGTTTCAAATACTTATCTTCTTTTTAAAAGGTTTGTGAGCAGTGTCTCATTTAGACTGATTTTGTGGTTATTCACCTCTTCTGATGAGCCTCTGAAGCACAAGTAGGTGGTAAGTACAAGAAGGGGGAAATGGAGCGAGGTACTGGGCTTCTCTTTCTGATTATTGCCTGAAAATGAGCCTGGAGTTCTGTCTTTATTTGCATAAATTGTATAAGTGGCAGAGCTTAAGCTCATAGAGCATACTTGCAGAGGATTTGGTAGTGAGGATCTAACATGATACTTGTTTTGACAAATAAGTTGTATCAGGTAAAAGTAAGTTATTTTCCTAATTCTTTCCTTACAAAAACTGTACTATCTTCAATATCATATACTTTTGTAAGTCCTAAGCAAGCCACTTAAAGGATTTTATATTGTTGCTTGATTAAAGGAAGAGCTGTTCTGTGTAGGATTTGTGTATAACATTGCAAGAGAATCTTATTAGAAATTTTAAGATATCTTGGTATATTAGCCTATTTTCCAGGTTAGGAGTTGTGCCAATGACAATCCCATGCATAGCTTTAATTAGTATACAGCTGTGGTGGGTTGACCCTGGCTGGACACCAGGTGCCCACCAAACCACTCTATCACTCTGCTCCTCCTCTGGACAAAGGAGAGAAAATATAACAAAAGGCTCACGGGTTGAGATAAGGACAGGGAACTCACTCAGCAATTACTGTCATGGGCAAAACAGACTCAAAATGGGGAAAAATAATTCCATTTATTACCAAGCCAATCGGAGTAGGATAATGAGAAATAAAAACTAAATCTTAAAACACCTTCCCCTCTCCCTTCTCTTATTCCTGGGGCTTAACTTTACTCCCACATTCTCTACCTCCTCCCCTGGACCCTCACGGGGGCACTGGGAATGGGGGTTTGGTCAGTTCATCACACGTTGTCTCTGCCACTCCTTCCTCCTCAGGGGGAGGACTCCTCACGCTATTCCTCTTCTTCACCGTGGGGTCACTCCCAAGGGAGACGGTCCTCCACAAACTCCTCCAATGTTCTTCATGAACTGCTCCAGCGTGGGTCCCTGCCATGGGGTGCCGTCCTTCAGGAACAGACTGCTCCAGCACGGGTCCCCTACCGGGTCACAAGCCCTGCCAGCAAACCTCTTCCAGCATGGGCTCGTCTTCATGGGTCACAGGTCCTGCCAGGAGCCTGCTCCAGCATGGGCATCCCACAGGGTCACAGCCTCCTTTGGACACATGTACCTGCTCTGGCACAGGGTCCTCCATGGGCTGCAGGTGGATATCTGCTCCACCGTTACCCTCAATGGGCTGCAGAGGCACAGCCTGCCTCACCATGGTCTTCACCACAGGCTGCAGGGGAATCTCTGCTCTGCTGCCTGGAGCACCTCCTCTCCTTCTCCACTGACCTTGGTGTCTGCAGGGTTGTTTCTCTTACATATTCTCACTTCTCTCTCTTCTGACTGTTGCTTCTGTTTCACAGTTTTCCCCCCCTTCTTAAATATGTTATCCCAGAGGTGCTACCACTGTTTGGCTGGACCATATGGTCTTCACCACAGGCTGCAGGGGAATCTCTGCTCTGCTGCCTGGAGCACCTCCTCTCCTTCTCCACTGACCTTGGTGTCTGCAGGGTTGTTTCTCTTACATATTCTCACTTCTCTCTCTTCTGACTGTTGCTTCTGTTTCACAGTTTTCCCCCCCTTCTTAAATATGTTATCCCAGAGGTGCTACCACTGTTTGGCTGGACCATAGCCAGTGGTGGGTCTGTCTTGGAGCTGGCTGGCACTGGCTCAATTGGACACGGGAAGCTTCTACCAGCTTCTCACAGAAGCCATTCTTGAAGCCCCTCTGCTACCAAAGCCTTGCTGTGTAAACCCATTACAATTGCAAACAGGATAGTTTTGGATGGAGGCTATTTCTTATTCAAGATTCCAGTGTTGGCATGTTACCAAGTAAGGTAGTGGATGCTGTTTCTTGATTGATTAGACACTAAATTTAATTTGCATGTTGCCTGTTCTTAGCTTTAATGTGGAATACAAATGTAGGATTTAGAAAAGTGGAGATTAGTGATAGCAAACTGCATATGAAATCATTTGTACTGGTCTGGGGGTAAGTGAGCAATTGCTGGCTGGCAATGTAGAGTTCGTTTTTCTAATACGCTTATGTTAACAGTTTTATAATTAAGCTTCACTTAATTATAATAATAATTTCCTTTTGCATTCAAGCATAACAAAGCACTTAAACAAGCATTAATAATACTTATTTTTCAAAGTTGATATGAGGCTTATTGCCTCTATTTTACAGTTGGGTAAACATAATGGAGGGTAAGAGATTTGCTCTGAAGTGACAAATACTGCAAAGGGCAGCTCCTGGACACTCCTCCAACTGTGTGGACCACAGTGTTAAAGTGCAGCTAGCTGTGTAGATCCTTAAATAACAGGGTTTAATAACAAAAAAAAAAAAACAAATTTAAGTATTCAACAATACTTAATGTAGATTAAAAAACTTTGTGTAAATACCATACAAGGTGGCAGAAAGTATGGGTCTGAGTTTCGGGCAATGGACAAGGACTTGGTGTTTTGCTTAATCTGTCTTTTTTTCTGAGGTCTTCTGCTCATCTTTTTCCATAAAAATAGTAGTTTCTCTTCTGAAGGGGAAGACCCTTCTTCTTGGCTGGGATATATAGCACTTCACTCCAGCCGTTGACAAAATACCCAGCCCAAGCTGGATTTGGAGGACTCAAGGTATGTCGCTGAGAAGGGCGTAAGCAGGACAACAAAGCAGTCTGTCATCAGTTGCACATTAACACAGGGAAAACTTTCTGTTGGGAAGTAGATAGGTGGATGCATTTAATGAATAAGAAACCTAACAGAGTAAAATAAAATTGCTGGACTAAATAAAGGCTGATCTTGCCCTTTTTTTTTTTTGCATAAATTCAGAGGGAACATATATTCCTGGAAGTGGCTGGTTATATATCCTCACCTGCACCACAGCATGAAATGCAGAATAAATAATTACAGATGCCTCTATGCGAGGCATACCACAGCAGGCAAAGAACAGAAAACCTTCCTTCCCTCGGAAGAAAAAAATTAAATCATACAGTGAGAAACTAGAAGGCAGGGGGAAGGGGGAGAAAAAACCGGAAGGAAACATCATAGTGATTAAACTACATTGCCTGGAAATTAAAAGCCCAGCTCTTGGGGAGAATTTCGGTGTGGCCAAAGGCTGCTGATGTCTCCTTGAATTACACTGTGTTGTTGCTTACCAGATACCCTTCACTAGTGTCATCACAGCAATTATGTACTATGTACATAGTTCACAAAGACACAAGTCAAAGTCATTCACATTGAACAACAGCTTGCATACCTGTGGCTGAAAGGGCACTTCCCCAGATAACAGCATAGGCACTGTTGCATAGTGTTTATGAATCTGTCTATATGTATCAGAAATTCAAGACTACAAATTTATAGGCAAAACGTCTTGGCATGAAAGAGAAATGTGTTATTTCCTGAGAGGTAAGTTAGATGTGGGAACATAAGATATTTTTGATAAGTATTTAACGTTTGTGTACATTAGAACTTCCAAGTACTTACCATATCTAAGCAGTATTTGGCCCTAAAATAATTATTAAATACAATTTGCATTCAAGAATATCAATATTTGACCCACAGATTAATGAGCAATGAGACGGTGTTTGGTACCTGACTACAACAGAGGGAGAAATAAATTAAAATAGTGCTCTTAGTTCATTTTTAGGAATGAACAATTATGATAAGGAAGAATTTTTTCTAGTAGGAAAGAATATAATACTTTGGCTGCATTTCTGGTGTTAGTAAGATACTAGAAGTAACTCTAGTCTGACTCCAGGAGGACTAGTAAGACAACCTCAAAGTGAGGGAAGCAAGGTCGGCAATGTACAGGGTACTGGGGCAATCAGGGTACTGGGGTTGGAATGGAAGAATTTCAAAATTTGGTATACTCATCTGCAATATTAGTCTGCAGTTAATTTTTTTAACTTTGATACAAGAAACAACAGTATTCATCAACTATTGAATCCTTGTTATGGAAAAAAGTATTCAGCTGCATTCTGTCCTTTCTAGCTGCTTTATTATTACCATCAACAGGACTTCTGGATCCAGTACTACCCACAGGACTAAAAAAGAGAGAACCTGTTTTACCAGTATGATTGTATGCATACTTAATTTTAAGCAACTGAATCATCCTGACATCTAACTTTAAGCAATTGAACAGTGCCTTAATCAGACTATTCAAGTACTTAAAATTAAGCACAGTGTTAAGAACATTACTACGTTAGATTTGAATGCATAAAAGCATAATTGTAACATATCAAAAAAAAAAAAAAAGAGTTTGCACAGGCAGAAATCAGTTTTCTCTCTAGTATACGTCTTTGACAGCCTCCCACACCCCAATTGTATTTACATCATAGTTTTCTTCAGCCCTAGCACCATCAGCATGTTTGTTGGCTGAAGCTGCTGAACTTTCTGTCCTTGCTTCCCAATATTAGAGACCAAGAGTGAGTAAAAGGTGTAAGTCTGAAACAGAGCTCTCGTTATTAGATACCAGAGGGCTATAATCCTATCTGTGTAGATTTACAGCCAGGATCTGGGTCATGTGAAATATTCCATCCCTCCAACCAGAAGCCCTCTAATTCATGATTAATTTTAAAGAGAGCACTGCTAAGTGAACATATTCTCATTTTTAGAACCACTCCTGCTGAACAGCATTTCAAACAGTCATTATTATAACCATTCTGATAACTCCCTGGTTAATCCTTGTCCATGTGTGTCAGGTATTATTAACACGTAACTGGTCAGAGCTCAGTCTTTACTTCTCTCTGAGTCTGTTCCCTCATGCAGTGCCTGAATGAAACTGTCATATGTGTCGTACTGCCAAGCCTGAATGCATAACCTGTTTACACTTGTTAATTTGTTTACTGACACTTCTTATATAAAGTGCACCTCTAAAGACAGTGGTGGCAGTTCTAATTGCTGGTGCAAATGTCAGTTGTTGCTTCTGCTATTCTTTGTGTGCTATGTATGCTAAGTGTTAGGTGTTTCCCGTTTATGCTGCCCTGATACTCTAGTGATGTCTCAATTTGCTGTGACTGCAGTGCTGGGCACCAGTGGTCATTATGTGTAGAAGCTGTCTTGACTGCAGAAGGTGACCTGGCTCTCCTCTCAGGAGTACTTGTCCCATTTGTTGCCCAGCCATTGTCATGTAGCAGTTGCTGCAGTCAAAATAGGTTTCATCTGGCATATTCTGCAACTGAGTCTTCTGAAACACTCTTTCCCATTTCAGTCTTAGAAGTGGCTTCAAATTCGTTGACTGGGTTCCATCTGATAAGAGTAGGTGTCCCAGGCGTTTGTCATCTTTCATCACAAATTAGATTTTACCTGGACCGACCTTAAAATTTTCTGATTAGGCCTTTGCCATCTCTACCTTCAGTCTCTGTCTGAATTGATGCTCTTATCGTGTCATCAGCTATTATATGAATGCCTGTCGTGGTTTGGCCTCACACTGCAATAAAGAACCCAACTCCAGCCGTGAGGGGAGAATTGGAAGAAAAAGGCAAAAGTCATGGGTTGTGACAAAGGCGGTTTAACAGAACACAGCAACAGTAATACTGAAAGAGGAATATACAAACGCGATTAGATACCCACTCCAAGCTGCCAGTTCCTGCCCCCTCCCCTGGCCATGGAATGGAATACCTATGTCCCTGCTATTAACCCTGAATTAACCCTATCCTCACCAGAACTAGGACACATGGGAAAAATTACTGAAGGGGAGAGGGGCCCAAGAAAGCTGGTTAGTATTCAAGGATCACCTCCTCTAAGCTTAGGAGCGGTATATCTCAAGAAAGAAGTCAGGCAAAAAAGCCAGGAGGCCTGCATGCATCAACAAGGAGCTCCTGGACAAGCTCAAAAGCAGAAAGGAGGCCTACAGAGGGTGAAAGCAAGGATGGGGAGACTGGGAGGAATACAGAGAAACTGCCCAAGTGGGCAGGAACCAGATCAGGCAAGCTAAACCCCAGAGAGAATTAAATCTGGCCAGGGACATCAAGAATAACAAGAAAAAATTCTGTAGGTATGTTGGAGATAAAGGCAAGACTAGGGAAGATGTGGGCCCTCTCTGGGAGGAAACAGGAGACCTGATCACCCAGGATATGGAGAAGGCTGAGGTACTGAATGACTTTTTCACCTTGGTCTTCGCGGGCAAGGGCTCCAACCGCACGTCCCAGATTGCCGAAGTCAAAACCAGGAGCTATGAGAATGAAGAATCAAGAATACAATAGCAGTAACACTGACAGAGGAATGGCTCCCATGGGATGGGGACCTGTGTCCCTGCTGGAGCCTGGGGAGAATTAACCCTATCCCCCCTGGAACCAGGACAATGCTGGCAGCACCTTCAGATTTTTCTCTGTTCATTAGCAAAAATACTTTGTCAGCTGATTCCATAAGTAGATGGAAAAATGGTCCCTTCCCTCCTAGTCTTAGTATGTAGTTCAAACAGTTGATTATCTGGTCCGATTTGTTAGTATCTGTATGCATTGCTAAATATGTTTTTAGCAATTTGACTGTACTGAATGCCTGGTATGGGCACTGAGGGATGCTGTTTTGGGATAGCCTTGTTAAGATGTCTGAAATAGAGATGGATCCTATTTCTGCCATGTCTCTGTCCAGTTTTTGCTAGGCTATCATCCTGTAGAGTGGACTTAGTGGCTTCAGCAGTGAGCCCCTCCTTTTACCAGCTCTGTGCATACATTTCCCTGCATCTGTCATTGCAAAGAACTTTTTTCTGCATCCATATATGATGGTGGTGACTGAGCGATAGATATATTTATTAGGCTTATTCATGAACTCTTGTACTTCATCAAAATTTCTAGATATTACGTAATCAGCTCTTTTTTGTGTTGTGAAACATTGTTTAAAGTAAGACTATAATGCGTGCTGGTTCTAACTTCATACATTTATGCAGTTCACATTAAAATATAAGTGGGGAGAACTGAAGAGAGGCCTTGTTCTTGACTGCCATTTGCAATGGAGGATTTCTCCATCTTCTCTGATCTCCGTATATTACAAAGACAATATTTGGGTGGCTTTTAAATATCTTTGATGTCTTTTCCAAATGTAGGGAAATAGTCAAATTTTAGCTGCAGAACCAACCTTGGAATGCATAGGTATATTACTTTCGTATTGAACAAAATACAGTTGAATTCCAGCCTTTCACTCCACTAGCAGGTCTCCTTCCCCAGCTGTATGGAACAGAAATGAGACCCAATACACAGGAGTATACCCAAGGAGTCTGGCTAACAGCTTGCATTGCCTAGGAGGAGCATGGCTGCAGTTTGGATATTTTCATGCAAAGATTTTCTGCATACTAGGAGTGTGCCTCCGTTGGTGTGAGGTTTAAAGCGGCTACAGATAGCTCGTGGTCTGTTTGCCCTCTTTAGTTGCAGTTTGGAAACCACTGTACTGTGTAATCACTTTTAACCTGTGATAACTTATACACAAGAACAGCCCGATCAACATCTGAGTTCAGTAAAAAATTCATAGGTGTTGTATCGCTAAATTTTTTGGCTACTTGTGTGGGAGAACATGCATTTACTTTTCTGTATTTTTGCTACTATTTCAAACACTGAGCATATTCTGGGTAGCTCTGTACAATTACAGAGTCTTTCCAATTTGTGTGACCTGTTGTTCTGTGTTTACTTTCACTGGTCCAGTTCCTCCTTCCTTTACCTTGAAACTGCTTTTGTGCAGCTGGCTGCACAGGCTGGTCAATGAGACCTTCGGGTTCTTGTGACTTAAAGCAGGCTCTGCAATTATACAGGTGCTTTTTGCACCTTAAACAATGGCTTTCAATACCTTTTATTTTTATCTGGTTATCCATTGCTCCATAACTCTAATTCTTCTTAATTCTGAACAGTTTTTATTTTTATCTCTCTAAGCTCTTAGATGTAGACATACCTGGAGCTAGTTAAAAACATACATTAAGAAACTTTATTTCCTGGAGAAAAGAAATCTCTCTACTGGAGTGCCTTCCAGCATTAGGCTTCCTCTTGACAACTTTACAGATAATCGGAAAGACAAATTTTGCAAAAGAGAGGAATATTCTGAGTAAATTTAAATATTTCTATATTGTATACATCTGATGATGGTGGGCGTCTTAGTTCCAGCAGTAACGTATTGTGATTGTTCTGTCTGTTGCTTGACCAAGATGGTATCTTCCAGTCTATTCTTCCCCTGCCTTTGTATTCAGCACAAAAGTCAGCTGTAAGTATAAAGTTACAGTTCATCTAGAGTATTTCATTGATAGAAGACATGATCATACCTACTGCTGCCCACAAATCCATGTCTTTCCATGCAATAGAAATGTCACCTTACCTCTGCTACTCAGGAGCTGGGCTGCAAGGTGTATGTCGTAATATAAACAAGCTATATTTTAAGTATAAATATACAGTGCTTATATCCTTGATTCTTACATGCTCGTACTGCCTATTGGTAGTGTAAGTCACTTTGCACCTAAGCTATCATTAAGGTCTCATTTCTCAGATAGGTGCTTTCTTTTAGCTGCTGGGACTTCCTCACGGGCTCTTTTTGTTCTATCATTCTGCAGTAAGAACCCTTTTTTCCCTACATTTGAAACTACTCTAGTCAACACCATCCATTTTGTTTTCGTTTTTGCTGGCTCCATTCATTGTCTTTCATTGCAAGTGGTAAAGAAAACTTGACTTTCTGGCCTTACCATTTCAAGGGATTGTGAGAAGGAATGGAGATACTAAATTTTTGGCATCTCTTGCTTTACACACACGCACAAAGCAGGTGTATTATTCCCATGGTTTCTCTGTCGTGGCTGGATCATTCAAAATAGAAAAGTGTATGGAATGAGAGATGACTGATTGGCAGGCAAATACCAGGACAAAGCAGATAAAACAATTCATTTAAGCTTGTGGAGGAGCATTGATTCTAAAAATGAGTTTTAGGCACAAAAGCTAAAGAAGAAAAACTGATAATGCAGAAATGATAATGAAAAAAACTGACAAAAATCCTGTAGCAGTAGACTGAATATGTCTTCATGCAGCCTTTGCATTTTTAAATTCATAACAATAGCAGCTGCTGGACCAGCTAATCTCTCGGGTTCTGTCCCTCTCCTTTCCCGTGAGAGGATCAGAGGAAGAAAATTGGAATTGCATTACGTTTCCTCTTCCTGTTTATTTCAGATCTGGGATGGGCTTCTGCTTTACTCTGATAATTGGGTTCTATAATGCAGGAGGCCAATATATTTGCATGATTAATGTTCTAATTTGTACATGGGGCATGCTGCATTTTAATGTTGGAATAACCACAGTTTGGTTTACCCATCTATAAATACGCTTCTCATATCAGTCAATGTGTTTCATATCCAGGTACTGTGTGCGGATAATGTCCCCTTCCTTTGGATTCCTTTTGCTTTGCTTGAATTGTTTGTCCTGTCTTCCTGAGGAATACAGTTATTTTCTGGTTTTGTTCCTCACTCAGGTCTTCTATATTTCTTCTGTTTCTGAGGACAGTTGTCTGTTTCACTCCTTCAATCCTCTCAAAGCAGTCTGCAGTTGTTTCTTCCTCACAGCAAGAACCACCAGACATCTTGTCTTCCAGATGGAGGCAGTTAGAGACCTCAGCTCTGCTGGTTTTTGCCTGACTGAGCAGATGTGATGCTTGGTCTGCATGTGTTGTATAGGATAGCAATGTTACCACTAGATTTGGTATTTCATAAAGTTCCTCAATAATATACTGTTTAGTAGTTTTGCAAAAAGATGTAGATGGGAAGATTTAGGTTTTTTGTGGTTCAAATTACAAAAATTTGAGTTAAACCCCTCAACAGTTCTGTCAGGTGACTGCGCTCTTAATATTATGCATGTGTTACTTAATTAGCATTTCTTTTGTGCATTTTGGTATTCCAAATGTTTTTGTTGTTTGGGTTTTTTTTCTTTCTTTTTTTTCCCTATTTCTTTTTAAAAAGCTTGTCAGTAGGAATTGCTCTCAGGGGGTTAAATAAGACTGTGTTTCCATGCACAGTCAATAGCATCTTTCTGCTGTATAGCACTGAGATTATTATTCTCCAGGATGTTTTCCTTTTAGTACATATTAACTGCTTTTCCCATATTGAAGAAAGATCTCTGAAAAGGAAGAGGCAGTTTCTAACAGTAGGTGTTTTGCTTTTTACTCTTCCTCATCACTAGTATGAACTGTTTTAAATTTCGAACCAAATATTTCCAAAGAAGAGATCAGAAAGGCAGAGAATAAATAGGTACTTTTCCTTTCCATTTTGTTCTTCAGGTATAAGCTACAGGAACATAGTTTGACTGCTTCTGCATTGAAGGAGGAAAACGCTTACTCTTTGCTATGATCTAAAATATTTCCTGCCTACAACAGCTTCCCAAACTCTCAATCCTCTCAGTATCTCTTTTTGGGGGGTTTGTAATGCATAATTTCACGTGGTCTCATTCCATCAGCATCTGTTCTGTTTCACCTCCTCCATAGCTTTTAATGGGATCCAGTTCATCTTACGCCTCCCTTTGGCTTGTCCTCCCTTCATGCTAAACTGGAAAATTGGGGACTGAAGAGTGAACAGCAGAGGTGGATCACAGGTACTCCTGCAGCATTAGGAGTCCAGTGGGAAGCTGATGTCTCCACTGTTCTTTTCCTTGTCTCTTAGATCTTAGGCAACTGTTAGACAGGCAAAGGTGGAGAAGATAGACACCAAGGCATTCAGAAATCTTTTGCTTCCCTTCAGGGGCAGTTGGACATCTAGAATTGGACGTCCTTATGGGAGTGAAGTGAGGAATGGATCAGTGGCTACAGAAGGACTTGGAAGGAAAACTGTTGTATGTTGTGGGTTTTAAAATCCTGTGTATTCCTGACCAAAATGAGACTGTTACCAGACTGTCTGACATATGATAACATCTGAAACTAGCAGAATGTTAGCAGGTCTTAATTGATTTTACAAATCCTTTCCTCCCCACCCCAGCTGAGAAGTAATACTAAATTTAGTTACTGGTGCTCTTTATTAAGAAAATTAAATGAAAAATATCAGCTTCTTTTAACTGCTCACTGCATCTCTAAAACAGCTGATTTTCCAATTCCATCTAGCTCTGTATGCAATCACTTGCACTTAATATGCCGTGTATGAAGGGATTTTAATGAAGTTTATCCTGGCAGGAAGAAAGTCCATTAATATGTATATTCTGAGTTCAGGGGCTTGTGCATTTGTGTCCTTACACATTTCCTCAGAAATCTGCGAAAGAACAGGTGAGTAAGGCTGCCGTTTCCCAGGGAGCACATTTTCCTTCTACACTGAGAGCCTTTCCATGCTTTCTGGCAGCTGGGTTCTCCACTGGATTAAATTTTTAGAGGCTATTTTTCATTATTAAGCATGGAGAACCAGGGACATAGGTTTATCAGTGTTATAATTAAACAAACACAGGTAGCCCAGTCTTGAGCTTCCTGAAAAGAATTATGTGGAGTTATTTCAGGTTTGGATGCATGAATTGAGTTTGGGGTGACTTGACCATTTGTTGATTTTGCCAATGTATGAAAAGTTACTTTTTTTTTTCTTTTTTTGGTGTGCTTTTTAATTTTATTTGCCTGCTGAGGCTGTGCCTCAACTCACGTGCAGAGTTCACTGACATATTAAGCAGTATTAGGAGTTACGGGTAGAGTTAAGTAGTTAGGAACTCCAATTCCCTATCTCCAGGATAACGTAGCTATGGGATATATCAATGGGAAATCCATCACTTGCCTCCTACCATTTCTTTTCTCCCAGACTACTTCAAAACAGGTCTTTAATTGCCCAACAAACTTTGCTCTGGTTGCCTGTCTACAGGTGGCATAGGTATCCAAGGGTTTAATGAAAAAACACCATTCTGTCTGCTCTATTATAAAACATGGATTCTTTTCTTTCCCTTACTCAGTCTGGTGTGAATCATGTCCCCTCTTCAAAAATCTTGTTCAACTCACCCCAGCTGAAATGAGGATTCTTGAAGTTAAAGAGCGTGCAGAACATATTGGAGACTAGCAGTAAGGCTTAGTGGTCTCCAAACTAGAACGACTGGAGATGCAGCATAGATATGATCAAAGTACTGTTCTTGACTATATTCCTTTTGTTACTCGCCTGTCCTTGTCACTTTCTTTGCTCAGTAAAGTCAATCACCAGCCCTCCTGTTTTGATTGATGCTTATCATTGAGGAGAAGGTGAAAGTGTAGAAGTGAGAAGGGTGGCCTCAAGAAGAGACATACTGAATGAAGAAATGACAAGAGGACATTCTGGGCAGTAGAAAGAGAAAAAAAAAGATACATGAGAGAAGGAATGCATTGAAAACAGCAAGCAAGTCTAGGAATGGAACTAGGGAGGAGTGAAATTGGTGAAGGAGGATACCATCCCCTGTCCAAATTGTGTGCTTCCCACAAGGTCATTTTCTTCAAGCATTTCAGAAGGGTGATCACCTTTGTCTCCTTTGTCTTCCTGTGAGATCTTCAGTCACTCTCAGTTTGTATTCCATGCACTAATTCCTCACTCCAGTTGTTCACAGTCCCTCTCAAGAGTGGAAGCTTTTGCCAGCAATTGAAGACAGTTAGTGGTTGCTTTATGTGAGTATAACAGCTGATAATTTTAGGGTTTTCTCCTTCTACCTTAGAAGAATTAAACCACTGTTGATTAGGTTAGAAGTGAGCTGCTGCTGACTTACCACTGTAGAAACATAACTTGATGAGAACAGTCCACAGCAGTGATTTCATCTTTGGCTTTTGTAAAGGTAAACACACTAAATCCCAGAAGCCTAAAATCACAGAATCATGGAATGATAAGGGGTTGGAAGGGACCTCTGGAGATCATCTAGTCCAACCCCCGCCAAAGCAGGTCCACCCAGAGCAGGTTGCACAGGAATGTGTCCAGGTGGGTTTGGAATGTCTCCAGAGAAGGAGACTCCACCACCTCCCTGGGCAGCCTCTGCCAGGGCTCTGCCACCCTCAAAGTGAAGAAGTTCCTCCTCATGTTTAGCTGGAACTTATTATGTACGCGTTTATGCCTGTTACCTCTTGTCCTTTCACTGGGCACCACTAAAAAAGACTGGCCTCATCCTCTTGACACCCACACTTTAAGTATGACAAGATTCCCGCTCTAGCTGAAATGAGGATTCTTGAAGTTAAAGAGCGTGCAGAACATATTGGAGACTAGCAGTAAGGCTTAGTGGTCTCCAAACTAGAACGACTGGAGATGCAGCATAGATATGATCAAAGTACTGTTCTTGACTATATTCCTTTTGTTACTCGCCTGTCCTTGTCACTTTCTTTGCTCAGTAAAGTCAATCACCAGCCCTCCTGTTTTGATTGATGCTTATCATTGAGGAGAAGGTGAAAGTGTAGAAGTGAGAAGGGTGGCCTCAAGAAGAGACATACTGAATGAAGAAATGACAAGAGGACATTCTGGGCAGTAGAAAGAGAAAAAAAAAGATACATGAGAGAAGGAATGCATTGAAAACAGCAAGCAAGTCTAGGAATGGAACTAGGGAGGAGTGAAATTGGTGAAGGAGGATACCATCCCCTGTCCAAATTGTGTGCTTCCCACAAGGTCATTTTCTTCAAGCATTTCAGAAGGGTGATCACCTTTGTCTCCTTTGTCTTCCTGTGAGATCTTCAGTCACTCTCAGTTTGTATTCCATGCACTAATTCCTCACTCCAGTTGTTCACAGTCCCTCTCAAGAGTGGAAGCTTTTGCCAGCAATTGAAGACAGTTAGTGGTTGCTTTATGTGAGTATAACAGCTGATAATTTTAGGGTTTTCTCCTTCTACCTTAGAAGAATTAAACCACTGTTGATTAGGTTAGAAGTGAGCTGCTGCTGACTTACCACTGTAGAAACATAACTTGATGAGAACAGTCCACAGCAGTGATTTCATCTTTGGCTTTTGTAAAGGTAAACACACTAAATCCCAGAAGCCTAAAATCACAGAATCATGGAATGATAAGGGGTTGGAAGGGACCTCTGGAGATCATCTAGTCCAACCCCCGCCAAAGCAGGTCCACCCAGAGCAGGTTGCACAGGAATGTGTCCAGGTGGGTTTGGAATGTCTCCAGAGAAGGAGACTCCACCACCTCCCTGGGCAGCCTCTGCCAGGGCTCTGCCACCCTCAAAGTGAAGAAGTTCCTCCTCATGTTTAGCTGGAACTTATTATGTACGCGTTTATGCCTGTTACCTCTTGTCCTTTCACTGGGCACCACTAAAAAAGACTGGCCTCATCCTCTTGACACCCACACTTTAAGTATGACAAGATTCCCGCTCTGTCTTCTCCAGATTAAAAAGACCCAAGTCCCTCAGCCTTTTCTCATAAGAGAGATGTTCTAGTCCCCTCATCGTCTTTGTAGCCTCTGCTGTCCCCTCTCCAGCAGTTCCCTGTCCTTCTGGAACTGGGGAGCCCAGAACTGGTCCCAGTGCTCCAGCTGGGGCCTCCCCAGGGCAGAGCAGAGGGGCAGGATGACCTCCCTCCACCTGCTGGTCCCACTCTTCCTGATGCCCCCCAGGATGCCCTTGGCCTTCTTGGCCACAAGGGCCCATTGCTGGCTCATGGGCATCCTGTTGTCCCCCAGGACTCCCAGGTCTTTCTCCTCAGAGCTGCTCTCCAGCAGGTCACCCCCAACCTGTCCTGGTGCAGGGGGTTATTCCTCCCCAGGTGCAACACCCTACACTTGCCCTTGTTGAATTTCATCAGGTTCCTCTCTGCCCAGCTCTCCTGCCTGTCTACGTCTCACTGTATAGTGGCATAAAAAAATCTGCTTTATTCTTTGTACTTCTTCACCCCATTTTTGGTATTTGTCAGAAGGCATGTTTCTTTTGAGGCAGTAGCTGACAGCAGAGATGACAGAAATGTGTTTTGCCTGTCCCTCTGAAAGTGTGTTTATTGCAAAAACCTCATTCATATTCTTGTCACTGGTGTAATGTTCAAACACTGCAAAATGCCTCTGAGGGAGACCTGACCTCTTGGCCTAATGCTGGGATTATGCTTGATACGATCTAAGTACTGTTTGCCTCTGCAAGGTTTAGTGATGAGCAGAAGATGAAGTAGCTGGACATACACCTGTGTTTTATATAATTAACACTTGCTGTCATGCATATTGGTTTATTTCTTGGCTCTAGAGACAAGCCAAATACGTAAGTAATAGAAAAAATGTTACTTTGCATGGTATATTGTTTCTGAATTCAGTGTCTCAAGACCAAAAAATAAAGTAAGAATAGCCTGAAGTTATTATAGAAGATAAAAAAGACCAAAAGGTCTGAATCATTTTGGGTTTAGCTTCTGGACATAAATTAGGTCTTTTCACTGAGGAGAAGGTAAGACCTTCATTCCAGTGTTTTCTGTAAACTTTTTGCAAGATTTTGTGCCCTTTGTGTGAATTGGCTGGTGATGACTCTTACTGAAGGCAGTTGACAGACCAGCCACTAGTGTGATAGACAATAGAAGTTCTCTTCATTTTTAACACAGACTGCTATTTATTGTTGGTGGTACTACCCTTGTTGATGGTGTTAGTGAGACAATTACCTCCAGACTGTGTCCTGTTACAAAGTCTGCACAGAGGTACTATTTTTGGTCATTAAATGGAGGAAACAGCAGCTTAAACTATTTCTTGCACATCTGTCTCAAGAGCACTGAGGTCTTCCATGAAACTTCCCAAGCATGACCTTTTCTTTGATGTACAAAATGCAACTTGCACGAGATTCAAATTGTTCCATTTGTGTTGGATATTTAGCCAAATCATAGTATTTTGATAAGTTAATTCTTTATTAGTTCTTTATTTAGTTTGTAACCGACATGCCTTGACATTCTCTGGAGTGTAAGGCAGAGGTTATTCCCTCTCACTAGAGAACTTGGGGCCCATTTCTAAAAAAAGTCTTAGCAAGTGTTAGAGTAGGCAACAGGGGCATAGGTGACAATATAGTATTTAAGACATTGGTATGCGTGACCTCTCTCTGGTAATAATTTCAATCAGCAGCAACATTTCTGCATTTCAGCAGCATGCATACCTATTTTTGTCTTAACTGCACGGTTCTGAGAACAAAATAGCCATAGTCCATACTAATAATTTTTTGCGAAGGGTAATGCAAGAAGGGATTGGAGTCCTCAGAGTTAGAGGCTTCTCTTATACCTTGGTGTATCTGATGTTAATTGCTATTATGACAGCTAAGACTTTATGGAACTATTCTTTGAGGAAATGAAATAAGAATTAGCTGTGGACTTTTTTGTTTTTTTACAGACCAGTTTTGTTTTCCATCACCTTCAGGACACTGGGTACTTTGGTTTTTGGCTGGGGAAAAAAGAAGAAGGAGGATTATCTTTATTTTCTACTTTTATACACAATAGTTAAAGCACTTTTTTTTTTTAGGCTAAATAATTTTTCTTTTTCCTGTCCTTTGTAAAATACACTGGTTGCATGCAGGTGTTTAGGAAGCCTCATAGCAATTTAATGAGAGACATATAAAACTACCTTTATTTTAAAAGAGAGATGCAGAAATTAAAGCAAGATTCTGAAGGATTCCACTGATTACAGATACTTCTCACTTTTGAATTCCTAATGAAAGAATAATTTGGAGCTGATTGTGCTGAGAGTCCTATGGAAAGTTTCTGGATTTGTGAGTTTTCTACTAGTCCTGGATTTCTGCTCTTGCAAACAGTTCACACGGGCAGAGCTTTACACAGGATGTTTGAACAGTGTGCTGAAGAGAATTACTGAAACTAGCTGCCCCCCATGAATTGTAAGCAGTAATCCATTTTTATGCCATTAAAATGCTGTGGCAACAAGACAAATGGTTTTGCTGTCTGGAATTTAAGGTGTCATGAAACCTCTCGGCCTTGGAGGAGTTGAGCAGTGAGGCACAGGATAGCATCAATGTCAGCCAGCTCGCAGAGCAGATATCTGTCCTGTGCCATTTTCTGTGTGTGTTTCCTGTAGTAGGACATGGCTTATTGGATTTTAACTGTTTTATCTGACTGTTCTTAATGTCCATGTGGATATTTTGTTTTCAGTCTCATTTACTGTGTGTAGAATAGCCTGGGTGAGAAACGTACATACAATGATAATTTACAGCAATTATCCAGGTAACTAGAATTTTTGCCTTGTATGTTCAGGTAAAAGCAGCTTCACCTGGATTGTTAGGTCATTTAATCTCTGAACATGTTGAGTTCTGTTAAAAAAGGTACTGGTTGGGTCAATTATATTTCAAGCTGTTGTCATACTAACTTTATTTCCACCAATATGTCATCTTTTCAAAAAGCATCTGTTTGTAGAAAGTCTCTGCCACAAACTGTATTTTACACATAAGAACTGATTGAAGGTGTCATTGCTTTTTGAAGTCCCCCTTGTAGTTTTAACAATATATGGCACATGGTACAGCATCCATATTGTACATGACAGATCTACCTCACCTGACTTCTGCTTATTAGTATGTTTTTATGGTGAGAAATAATTTCTAACTTTTCTTTCTCAGTTCTGGATGCAGCATGGTTGTACCTTAGCTAATGTTTTGGAAATAGTATTTTGCAGGATAGTGCCCATTGTCACACAGGAAGATGAAATGGGTAATGGTCTGCATTAATTTTGGTTTATTTCATTATCAGTGCTTCTAGTTCTCTTTAATGCAGTGGAATCTGTAAGGCAGCTTACTAAGATAAATTGGGATTAATTTAGTGTAGATTTTAATGTGCCCATTCATCTATAAGCTGTTCTTTAATTATTTAGAGATTTTCCTGTATTTGCAATGGCTTCATCTTTCTTTATCCAGATTAAGGCTATGCTCTGCTCACGTTATGACATCCTGGCAGTACAAAGATATCGTGTATTCATCAAATAAATATGTTCACATCTACTTTTGTCATCAATGGCTTTGGTTGAGAATAGATTTACTGCAGCATGTGAAAACTTAAAATACTACTTAAAAGTGACTTGTGTACAATTCCAAAATTCTATGGATGATGGCTCATATTTAGTACTGAGAATAGGCATTTTTCTATTGACAGCAGCAGGAGGGAGGAAGGCTACAGGTATTGTAACAAAAACTTTTCAGCAGTTGACTGGTTAAATAATTTCGTATCGATAATTTGATTTATCCTGGATAATATTCAGATATGCAGTACGCTGTTAGATACTAGTATTATTCGTGTATTAGAACAGCTGATGATATTCTAAAGACACCCAAAACTGTGGTCACCTACAGCCCTTCCAAATGAGGTGTTCTGTGTTGTGCCAACAAGGTAATGCTATCTATTGTACAGAAAATAAACAGGAGAACAATGAAACAAGACCAGCCTGGAATGCTTGTTTCCCTATTTGCTTTTGCAAGTGCTTGTGCTGAATCTAGGGCTAGAAGTGCAGCCTGAAGCTAATGAGGAATAAAGTTTTTGCTGGATGTTAAGAAATCTCTCCCAAAAGGAAGAGCAATTAGTAAAATAAACAAGGTGGTCATTGAGGCATCATTTCTGCAAGTAAGGCATAGCTTTCTACATAAAGATTGACAAGGTGCCGCGCAAAGAATACAGACTGGACTCTACTAGCTAGGGTATGCTGGGACTGTAATTGTACCACATAGATTAATTGTTTTCAGTGAAATTGCTCCAGATAGTTGCATGTGCAAAAGGGCAGGACCTCATCCTGAAATCACACCACAGTCTGTCAAGTTCAGCCACTTTTTCAGAATCTCCTCTCTTGTAATGTGCTTTCTGCCTTTACATTTTAACTAACAATAATAAATTTAAATCCCCATATGAAGTGAGTAATTTCAGGTCAGAAATGTAATCTGTTGCACTCTTTTTACTGTACTGCTGTCCTTGATAAGTGCACACTAGCAAGTTCCTAACCATTTAAGAAATGCCATGGAAATGAATTTAATAAATGTTATCTTTGCAGCTAGACACATATTAAATTGTTTTGCTGAAGTGGGACAATGCAGACAAAGAAAAGTGCCACGTTTTCTTTTGTGGATATTACATTATAGGCATTCAGAGCACACAACAGGTACCTTGGATAGTTTCTTATTAGGAAACAGAGAGAGGAGGGTAGAATTTCTTGTAGGTAGTAGTAGCGTGAATTTTGGCTATAGAGACTGAAATGGCGGGAATGGATATTGGTCTTTTTGTAAGGAGGTAAGGAGCAGGTAAATATAATTTGTGCCAGAATTGCCAAATTATTTGTTGCATGTGTTTCTACTTAAATTTAGGTATTCTGATGATACACCTAATCTTTTAGAAACTTTATCAAATCTATTTTATGATCTCATTTTTAATACTTAAAGTACTCTGGCAACAATTACATTATCATGTCTCATAAGGATACTATTACTGTAGGTAATTTTGTTCTTTTTGGAAAACACCAGAAAACTTCACAGTGTATGATCAGAGATTGAAACGGTGTAATTCAAAACTTTTCCTATCATATTCTGTGAGGTAGTTTCCTTGAACTATTAAAATGTTTTGGTTTAGTGAGTGCAGGGTCTGAGCTTCAGAAAAGATACTACCAAAATAGGATTCAAACTATATTAAAATACTACAGGTACTAGCTTCTGTGGGGAACCACTTCGCTCTGCAACTGTCTGCCTTGCCTGCACAGGACTTGGTGTGAGAGGATGCAAGGCGTATTCCTCTGGTTAATACACCTGGAAGGAGACCTAAAGAACATTTCAAAATTGAGTCACTCAAAGTATTCAGTCAAATGTTGCTGAAGGTGTGTTATCGGCATAAGTTTTGTCATCAAAAGGATGAAGTATGGGACAAGATGGGACAAGGTCTTTGGAAAACTAGGCTTGATGTTCTTGCAGCTGATGGAGCACTGAAGAAGGGGAGCATAGAGATTGATTCTGTAGCCCTGATTACACATATGCTAACTTTTATCAAGTAGCAATGGTAAATCTGTCTCTCTAGGGCTTGGGCCCAAATGTATTAAGTAGAGGAGTCACAACCCTGTGCTGTGCCCAGAACTATGCTATTGTAAGTAGTTGCTTATTTTGCTTGAACTTAACACCCCAAATTCGATTTGGTCGGCTTTTGCTGAAATGTGAGATGTATTAACTCCTCTTGTGTGAACTTAAGTCAGTCCTTAAAATGATGACTACCATTCTGCAAGATTCCATATTTTGGGATAGTGGAGATTTCCTTGGGACAAAAAAATGGTAAGAAAAATTGGGAAATAGGAAAGGAAGAACAGTGATGAAGTGGCAGAGAAATAGAAATAGAATTTTTTTTTTATTTATGATTTAATAAAATGTCCTTATATATAACTTTTTGTATGGCTAGAACTTGGCATTTTAGAACAATCACTGAAATAATGGAAGGCCCATTTTGAAAGGACATTCTGAAAATAATTAGTAACTTTTCCATTCCTCAGTAACTTGAAAAAAAGTAAATTTCTGCTTATATTCCTGTTAACAAAGAAGCAATTTACTTTTTGATACATTGAAAACCTCCTTGCAGTTTCACCCTAGTTAAAAATCAGTATTATGACTCCCTGTTGTCTGAGGATGAAAGCTCATTTCTGGAATTCAGTTAAAGATGGAATCATTAAGGACATGATTGGATATTGTAATGTGGATCTAGGATACAGGTTAACAAGCCTTCAGTTTTTTATGCAAGTAGGAATGTCATCAGGGAAGTGTATTTGCCCACATTTGTAATGGACTTAAGAGAATCTAGGAAGAATGTCAGGGAGAAGGAACTGTGTTGCATGAGGAGGCTCAGCTAGGGGAATGTAGCTCTAACAAAGTTGGATCAATTAATTCTTTAAAACAACTATGAAGGCCCACCTGAAGGTGATTACAAGATGGGCAGTAGTTTGAGAAAAGCAAAATCAATTGCCATTTCATTTTTAATACTTTAAACCTGATCTCTATGTAAACACATTGAATGACGAGAAAAAAACCCAAACCAACAACTTTTTTTGGAGGAAGATCCTTTATTTCTGCATTTCTCATTTGTTCTACATTTGGGACACTTAACATGTTTTTCGATACATGGATATATCATGATGCTCAGACACCGTTTCAGTTGCAATATGCTAAATGATATGCTGTCTTCCATCTCTACTCCCTTCTTGTTTTGGCTTTTCACGCATATTTTGGCTCAATGAATAAGACTGCTTTACTGCTATGGAAGGTTCTTCCTGTTGTCTTCTTACAACTGTCTACAATTTGCTATTGTGTGTCCAATAATTTCACTACAGTAACATATTTGACTTGCTGGTATGGGACATTGATAAGCTCACAGTGGGCTTTTGTGGACCAGGGTATGATACACAAAAATAGCAAAATATATATGTGCATTGCATCTATAGTCTGGTTGCTGGTACAACAGTATCTGTAGTTCACAATCCATTCCCTGAATGATTGCTTATTAAATGCTTTGATTAATGGTTAATAACCATCTCAAAGAAGGAGGAAACCAGAAAGTCCATGTTTAAGAATATGTCCCAGGACTTGAAGTAGTCATTTACTCTATGTCCTGTGGACCTTAGCTTTAAGGGGTTACTGAATTATGACCATTTCAGTTGGCTTGATGTGTGTTTAGACTATCTGAGTTGTTGTTTTTGAAAATCTGTTATGGGGCCTTCCAGTTACTTCCAATATTAATTAACAGATAATGACACCCAATAGAGTTCATTTAGAACAATGTATCATGCAAAACGTTGTCAAACCCTCTTATGAAACTGGTAAATTTTTGTAAAACAGGGTCTTTGGCTCTTTGTTTAGCAAGGGAATTAACCCCCTTTACTATCCTTACCTCCATTAAATTGCAACCATATTATGAGGGGCATAATAGACAAAGATTTTGAAACTTCTGCATTCCTGATAATGTTTCTCATACCGAGTGGTTTTTTTTATCTTAGGGAATCTAAAAGATTAATCTCATTAATGAAGTCTAGAGTCATACGTTGTTTTGGCATGCTATCAAAATCCATTGGTTTTCTAGCATCTGTTATGTATGGAGAAAGATGGTTGACTTATTCTTTTTATTTTTCTCCTAATTAGATTTCTTTCTAATAGCTGCACAGAATCTTGTCAAAGGGCGGGGGAACATATCAGCTAGCCTTGAACTGTCCTAACATTCCCAAGCAGGGAGAAGAGAGCCAAGAAAAAGCCCATCTATGCTAGGTGTACTGTTTCCCTTAAACAAGAAGAGGTGGAGCAGTACTGTCTTAAGTTTCCTCCTGTGTTGTTTGGGTTAAAATGTAAAGTTATGTAGTTTGACATAGCAAATTGTAGTTTGGAAACTGAAATAACAGGCAATATTACCCCTTTCCTGTTCCTAGTAAGCCTACTACCCATGCTTATTTAAGCCTGCAGAAGTTTGGTTTGGTTTTTTTTGTAGTTTTGAAGCACCAAAAAAAAATTCCTGAGCACATCCATGTTCTAGAAAAAAAAGTTTAAAGTTTATAAAGTCACTTCAGCAATTGGCTCATTGAAATAGATGTTCTGATGCATCGCTGTGTTTGCAGAAGACTAGTGACATCATCTGTGCTGCACATGACGCCACCATAAAGGGAATTTCTGCTCCAGTGAACTCTCATCCCAGAAAGCAGACACAAAGAATGGCTCAACTTGCTGTGCATCGCAGAGAAAGGAACTGATTGTAGATACATTTTCATTTTGTTAAATAATTTCTAGAAGGCTTCCCTTTGAGATTTCAGTTTTTAGTGATTTTGGCTGGCAGCTGCAATTCAAAAAATATTTGGCAGTATCTGGGAGCTTTTCAAAGTGGTTTTGGTAACCTCAGACAGGGAGCAGAAAAGTAAATTGTTTTTGTGGAACAAGTTACAGCTTCTTACTTTGATATTTTCTTACTTCTAATGGTCAGGTTGAAACCAATGAGGATTTCCTTGCCTAATGACTTTTAAATCTGCCCTGTAGAGACTCTGAGATTTTTTTACTGTAGTGCCTATTCTTAAACTTCAGATGTTAAGGACATCTTGCAATGCAGTACCTACATTCTCTGAAAGTTGAAGGACAAACAGTTCATTGAAAGAAGTCAAGCTCCTTATTTCTACTTGTACAGAATTGTACTCTCACTGCTTCTGACAGATAATCCTGTAGTGGCAACTGCAGGCTTGTGACTACTGTTTGTTTGCTGGAGGGTTTGTGGTAGGAACAATGGGAGGTAAATGTAAGCTCCAAGGACAAAGATGTGCAACACAGAGCCTGAAGTAGACATTGGCTGCCTGTCTAGATTTTTAGTAAAAATTAATGCAGCTTCCTAAAAATTGACTTTTTTTAAAAAAAAAGCCTGTGATATGGGTATACTGAATCTCCCCAGAGAGGAACAGATAGAAAGAGTCAGTACTTTTTTTTCTGTATATTCAGAAGTCAGAATATTTTTCCTGTAAGGTTTTTATTGTCTATGAAATTATTAAAATAGACATAGTAAGTTAAAATCTACATGATAAAGCTGACAATCTTTAAATTACTCGTTAAATAAAGTCTTAACTGTTTTATGTTTTCCTATATGAATGACTCAGGATCTCAAGGGGGCTCATCAATGGGCAGAAAACTGTTAGAAGTCAGCAAGCAAATTTGTGCTTGTTGAGTGTGATTGTTGCTGGAAGTTTCTGATTATAGAGGAGATGAGATAGAATGTAAAAAGAAAACCCACATGGGAACATTAGATATTTACTTGCAATTTGAATGGATATTCCTTACTCTTCTGTACTGCAACACAATTAGTGCTATGAGGAAACAGAGAATGATCTCTAAGCAGAATTAACAAAAAGAAAACTTTATTCAGAGGGAAGGTTATAGATTTAGGTGCATATATCTAAGACATCAAAATATGCAGTAGTTAGTAAAGGGACAGTAGTTTTTCTTCCAAAGATTATAGAGACACTTTGCAGAAAGTTTTCTGGTGTATATAAATTTGTTGACACATGCCCAAAATAGGTAATTTTGAACAGCTTCACATTGTATGAGACCAAAAGTTCCTATATAGTTCATAGAAACACACACAAAAGGGTGGAAAAATGCTTAAAATATGAGATGCTATGTTGTTAGCTTCAATAGAAACACACAAAAAATATGTGAAAAGAAGCACAGTAAGAAAATAACTGCATAATTTGGGGACTGGAGAGGTAGGCAACACAAAGATGTCATTTGTGGCAAACATGCCTATACCATAAAGAAAGGCACTATTTAAAAAAACATATCCAAAGCATATGCTCTTTTCACATTATCTTCAAAAGCAAGGGAGGCTATAAAAATTCTGGAGGGGAGGAGTGTTCTTGGACAGCATGTCAAGAGCAGAGAGCAGTTGGCTGTATTAAGGGCGACTGCGTTGTTGGTGATGGAAGCAAACGGGGTATGGAGACGGCTGTTCAGAGAGGATGTGTGTGTTTAGAGAGAGGGAAGAGGAGAAAAATGGAAACTACAGAAAGCCTTCAGTAGTCTGACAGCATATCCATTTCTTGTGATGAGAAAATAGAGATACGAGTAGGATATGGTAGGTTAGTACATTCAGCAGACTTCAAAGGAATGGAGACAAATGTTTTCTCAAGGTTTGGTAATACTCAGGGTTGAGAGGTGGGGAAAGGGACACAGGGAGCTCTGAAGAACCCTTTTGTTTGCTTCATTTAATTTTGAAAGAGGGATTCTCTTTGTTGGTAGTAGACATTCAAGAGATATTCTCTTGGGGAAAAAAAACCAAACCAAAACTATTTACCCCATCTGCTATTTCATGGAAGAAAGGATTTAATTTTAATTATTTTAATTTTTTGTTTGTTTGTTTGTTTATCACTTCATTGAGAGCTTGACACTTATCAGTATGAGAACACTAATCTTTCACTATACTTGTGTTTTATGGATGTGTTTTGATATTACAGGCTATGGCTCTGGCTGATAGGCAGCTCATATCAACCAAAATGTCCGAATTGAAGGCAGCAGCTAAGGAATTCTTGCTTATAGTGACCTTCAGCTTGTTAAACCATTTCGTTTAGTGAGTTGGGAACTTTGGCAATTAATTTGTCCAGGCTCATGAGGTGAGGCAAAATAGAAGTGAGCCACACAGCCCCAAACAACACCTGAGAGGGGCCTCATGTTTTTTCTCAGCAAAGCACTGACCTGCCCTTTTGATCATTGTAGCAAAAGTAGGAGTCTTAATATCATTAACAGCAATAGTAATAAAATGATAATAATGCATTACAAAACAAAAAATAGACATCAATTGTTGATGCAAATAGTATACATTTTCAGCTTTCTAGTTGTCATTGCCATTGTCTGTTTCATGTTTGTTCTTTATTGTTGTCTGACTTATTGCCATTTTGGATAAACAGCTCTGTGGGGCACAGATCCTGTCTCTTTGGATGTGACTGCTCTACAAATAACTGCTCATAAAGCAATACCACAAAAAGCTACACCTGCCTTCAGCTCCAACAAAGTAGTAACTGGTCTTTCCTGCTAAAGCATTTAGTACTTGATCTGAAAGCTGTGAAAAGTGTGTGGTGCGGTGCCATGGCAATAGCTTACATCTTGTTCAGCTGTTGTGTTGTATTCTCAATAATAAATTCAGTGGAAGATACAGCTAGTTATCCAGCCCAATGACAGATTTTACTGCTAAAATCCATAAAGGTAAATAAATAACTCCAGTTAACTCACAGGTAACTTTAGGTGGCAAGCTGAATATATTGCAGGTAATAGAGTGGAACGTTATAATCAGTCCTGGAAATCGTAACATCAGCAGTGTGGGTGATGAATGTGTTCCACCTAATTTCTGGCTGTCTCT
The DNA here is from genome assembly GCF_001431845.1 of Calidris pugnax. Taxonomy (NCBI): domain Eukaryota; kingdom Metazoa; phylum Chordata; class Aves; order Charadriiformes; family Scolopacidae; genus Calidris; species Calidris pugnax. The sequence goes on along the minus strand of NW_015090920.1, from coordinate 472,369 downwards.
TCTTAAAATTGATTAGGACCAGGCAGAGCCTCCGAACTCCACTGGTGGTAGTAAGGTTAGAGCATTACGAGCTGATGCTTACAGTTTTATCACTGAAGGTTACCTGTTGTGCTTATCATAGGTGGATGACTACCATGGGTGTGACTGTTGCTTTACCTGTTGTCTCTGATTTTTGCAAAAGGATAGATATATTTGCCCAAATGGCATTCTGCTATGAGCAAGTCACTGCTGTAGTGGTCTGCTCCTTGTAATCCAGACTGGCAACTGTGCCAAACAACTTGGCGGTACTTCAGAAAGATAGCGTTTATGTTTAAGGAAGGTGATGCATTGTGAAAGCTGTCATGTTATGTTGTACTGATGGAGGAGCCCACTGGAATTACTGAGACAGAACTCTCTTCAGTCACTGTAACCTGTGATTTCTGAACTGAAAAGCATTCCTTTTAAAGCCAGCAAAAATGCATCTTTAGATACTTTGAAGCAAAACAGGCCAAAAATACTATCAATACTGTCCATCAAATATTGCATACATAGGGATATTTGTCAACTGCAAGAATACTTATGAATGAATTTTTGTCCAGCAAGATAAACCCATGAAATAAAGATGTAAGAAGTAACTGACTAATGTTTAACAAAGGCGCATAGTATCTAGGTCAACCAGTTAAATTTCTGACTGACCTGCCTTTTCTTACTTCATGGCTGAAGAAAACAATCCAGTTATAGCCTTGGAACTTCAGTGTTTGCTATTACCACATTTCTCAACAGCATTTATTATTTGGGGCTCATTGCTGTGCTAGTGTGGTTTCTGTGCAGGAAATCATTGGCTTATGGGAAGTCATGGAATGGGATGCAGCAAGGGACTGTTTGGATTTTATCAGGCCATCATACCATACTTCGCCTGCTCAGCATTACCCTAGGGCTTGTTGCTGAAGTCAATTTAGAGTAGCAAAATCACAAGTTGGCAACCTTGTCTTTGAGGCCATTCCTTCATTTGTTCTGATCTGAATTATGCTGGTACGTATCGAGAGGCCATATTCACATGGTACAGTAAAATGGGGGGGTGGGGGGCTTTGGTAGTGTTTTAAGTGATGTAGGTAACTAATGCTAATTTCATGGTGTCTTGCCTGCCTCCACGTCATGGATGGATGAGAATTAGATAAGGAAATGGGATCAGGGGCATAGTGGGGCTTGTCTATGGCTGTCCAACCTAATGCTTCCTATGTAGTTTTAATGAGCTAATGTGCTAAGCAGTTGCAGTTAGTAAGACATGGCTCTCCCTTGGGAAGTATAAGCTGGCTGCATGAGCAGTGAGTGTGTCAAGAGGTAAATCCTGTAGCTGAGTCACTGGTTTTACAGAACTCCAGTGCAGTACTATCTCGTTTGCTTGCTTCTTTAACTTTCTAGAACAGCGATGCAGTAATTGGTATGATTTCCTTGCTAATATAATACCTATAACACATACTTCATGAGTATGTGTTTTCAAAAGATTTATGAGTCTTTTGAACTCCAGCTGTAGCAGATGAGCAAGTAGCTTAGGTGGTTTTTGGTGGATTTTTGCATTCTCTCTTGAAAAAACATAGAGGATTTTCAAACATACTTTGATTGCAAGTTGTTATTTCTCAGGCAGTTCATGTAGTGACTTAGAGAGGCCCTTGAGCAAGGAGCAGCCAAATGGAAATACAACCTTGTCCTGTAGTGCTTTGCTTCTGATTCTGCTTGAAGCCTCAGTCATTGTTCCAGGTGGCAAGAATCAAATCTTGTTTAGCATGTACAAGGTCACAGTACGCCTACAAAAGCGGCCCCCAAATCAGCCAATATTCAGGTGTTCCCACAGATCACAAAGAGATAAAGAGTAACCACATCAAGAGAACATAAGAACCAGACAGTGAAATTATCTCAGAGCACAACACAATTACGGCCCAAGCTAAATGAAATATGAGCTAGTGATTTCACTTTGATATTTCAGCTTTTAGGTATTCTGCTTCTTTTCTTATGCAAAATACCTTTTCAAAGGGTGGAAGAGGAGACAGAGGTTCAGGAGCACTATTGTTCCTTCTTCTACCTGTGCTTCTACCTATGATTCAGACCTTGGCACCAAGAGCGTGAGCCAGTATTTAACTATGTATGATAGTGTGAGCCCTGCAACAGCTTTTATATTATCCTCTCAAGTTATTAAAAATAATCTTAAGAAAGATTCCTTTGAGATTCTGAAAGTCTCTCAGAAATGCAAGTTTGAAGATAATCAGTGGCAGACATTTTTATATGATTTTATGTGGTTTTCTGTTGGTGGTGGGGGTGTGTTTTTTTGGAGGTGCTAGGTGAGTGATGTGGAGGGGGCTTTGCTTCAGATGTCCAGGAGCAAAAAAAACTTCCTTGGTGAATCTAACTTAGTGTCTTGTTTTGGGGACGTCAAAGGTAGCTGGATGTGATGCTGTTTATTATCATCTTATCTACATAGTTGCTGTGCTTTTCCACACTTTTTTGGTGCAGCATCTGCTCTCAGTAATTTTTTTAAACTTTTTACACCATTGGATTTTGCATTTTAAACTCTAAAACCGGGGTGGCAGAAAAGATATGTATAGACATAAAGAAAAAATAATCAGTTATATCTGTAATGTAGTTCAAGATATGTCTCATATAATTCAGTGAAATTCAGTGAAATTCAGTGAAATAAATAAGATTATATAATTTATTTCATTAAAGTATGGGAATTTACTCTGTGTGTATATATTTAAAGAAAGATGAGATCGTGATCGTTACATAAATCAAGAGTTAAAGGCTTAAAAAAATACATTCAAAAAAAAAGACCAAAACCAATACCCAAATAACAAACAGCTCACCGTAAAAATGTGATTGTTAGTTACCTGTTTTCGGTGACAGGGTACAATCAGTGAAGGGGCACAGAGACTCAGCAGGTGGCTTTGCCATTGTTCTTGCTGCCCAGAGAGGTGTGCTGGCTGCTCCCGTGCTAGTGGGACTCAGTCTCCATCTACTCACTGTGATTGCCAGGGTCAATTAACATTATCCATTCCTCTATGACATTGCTTCTTTTCCCTGGTCATTAACTACGACAATGTCCTGGTGCTGCAGCTCGGTCAGTAATGTCACACTGATTTATGTTAAGATATTAATAACTAGAAGTTTCTAATTTATTTTACTTTTGCTTTGCATTATACAGCTTTGACTAAAATGCATCTAGTTGATCTTGGATATTAGAGAATATTTAAGTGGTGATAACTTCCTCTTAAAATTGCAGACTTTTCTTACAGACATAATACTGATTGGATGTGAGAAGAAAGCTAGTGAAATAGGGATGCTTTAGCTTAAAATTCAGCTTATCAGTTAAGCAATTTTCAGTTTGATTTTTAGATTTATTCTGCAAAGTCTTTAAGCACATCCATCAGGGAAGTATAATGCTATAGACTAATTTGCCGATTCTCGACTGTAAGACATAACTGAAAGGTATTCAGTTGACACTGTCAATACGAGGCCTTTATTGCAAACTGGAACACAATTTAATGGAATAATCCAAAGTCCAGTGAAATCAGTAGGAAGGCATCTATTGAATACACCAGCTCAGCGCCAGACAAAGCGTGACCTGCAGTCATTTTTTGGAGATTGTGAATGTGGTGTATAATCAGAACTTAAGTTAGTGAACTGGCACGAAAAATTATTCCTAAGGTTGAAACATCTGCATGGGTGTTTCATGGAAAGCTTCTCTGTTATGAGATTAAGAAATCTTGTATTTGATGTAAATTATGTAATTCAAAGACAAGATGCCACTGATACTGAGGGAATGGGCATCAACCATTGCTGTCAGTACCTGACTGTACAGGAAGATTTATCTCGTCTTTGCCCCACCATTAGCATATTCTTGCTGAGTGTGAATGCCTTTTGGGAGATATATGTAATGTCTTCTCCAGGCTGAGAGAGTATGGATATTACTTTCTTGCCTTTTATTTACTACATTCTGGCTCTTGTTTTTTTGAAGATTTAGTATCACAGTGACACATTCTGTGCTTTCTTTACTAACCTTCTTAAATTGCAGTCTCTATTAAAATCTATAGTAATTGTACAGCCTGTTTTGGTTATCTTGAGACGACTTGGGACTAGCCTGCTAGTCTTCTCTACTGCTTCCCTTTACATATGTTTAATTGCAGTCTTTTCATCTTATTAGACTTGTTGTCTTGGTGGTTTTGTGTACAGTATCTTTTGTTTTGATAGAAAATAAATGTAGCTTTACAGGTACATTTGTATCCACACAGATTCTCTCAAGTGCTTTGATCATACAAATATTTTATCTACTTAGATAACGTTTAATGTTGTGATGTTGCAGCATTACTGTCCATTTCTGTTGACTTGACAACCTTTTTGGTATTATTAAGTGTAAAATGTTAAAACGCGGGTCTTTTTTCTCCATTTTCTTCTGTGTCTAGTCAATGCAGATATCATTTAATTGTCATTGCTATTTGTGGATCTTACCTTGCCTATTTTAATTTGTTTTTTCTTTTATTATTTTTACTAGTTAGTATCTTAATATTTATCTTTTCCTATTTTTAACACAATTACTAGTTCTGTAAACTATTCATCCATACATGAAGTACAGGGAAACAAAAATTATTTTGAAGTATCTATATGCTTTAGGTAGACTGTGTGATGTACAGAACTGGCTCTTTCCTTTATTTAGTTTTTGTTATATATATAGAATCATTGAATTATTTGGGTTGGAAGGGACCTTAAAGATCATCTAGTTCCAACTCCCCTGCCCTGGGCAGGGACACCTCTCACCAGACCAGGTTGCTCAAAGCCCCATCCAGCCTGGCCTTGAACCCCTCCAGGGATGGGGCAGCCACAGCTTCTCTGGGCAACCTCTTCCAGTGTCTCACCACCCTCACAGCAAAGAATTTCTTTCTGGTATCTCATCTAAATCTCCCCTCTTCCAATTTAAAACCGTTACCCCTTGTCCTGTCACTGCACTTCCTGACAAAGAGTCCCTCCCCAGCTCTCCTGTAGCTCCCTTCAGGTACTGTAAGGCTGCTATAAGGTCTCAATGGAGCCTTCTCTTCTCCAGGCTGAACACCCCCAGCTGTCTCAGCCTGTCTTCACAGCAGAGGTGCTCCATCCCTCTGATCATCTTTGTGGCCCTCCGCTGGACCCGTTCCAACAGGTCCATGTCCTTCTTCTGTTGAGGATTCTGAAGCTGGACACAGAGCTCCAGGTGGGGTCTCACCAGAGCAGAGTAGAGGGGCAGAATCACCTCCCTCGACCTGCTGGCCACACTTCTCTTGATGCAGCCCAGGATATGGTTGGTTTTCTGAGCTGTAAGGGCACATTGCCGGCTCATCTTGAGCTTCTCATCCACCAACACCCCCAAGTCCTTCTCCTCACTACTGCTCTCATTCCATTCTCTGCCCAACCTGTATTTGTGCCTGGGATTCCCATGACCTTGCACCTGGCTTGGTTGAACTTCATGAGGTTTGCATTGGCCCACCTCTCAAGCCTGTCCAGGTCCCTCTGGATGGCATCCCTTCCCCTCAGAGTGTCAACCACGCCACATAGTTCAGTGTCATTGGCAAACTTGCTGAGGGTGCACTCAATCCTGCTGTCCATGTCTCCGACAAAGATGTTGAACAGCACTGACAAAGATGTTAAACAGCACAGTATGTCTTACACCGTAGTTAGTGCATGATTATAGTGCTCATGCAACTGGCTTTAAATTAACCAACTTGAGTGCTGAGAAGAGTGGAGTTCCAGCAGTATGGAACTCACTATGAACTGCAGTATAAATGGGTTAATGTCCAGCTGTTGCTGCTCGTCTGCATGCTACTGTGGCTATTGTATTAGCAGTGCCCAAGGTGGCACTTTGGTCAAAGCTTGTGTGCTCTACGTAGGTAGGCTGAAGCCACAGAACTCAGAACTTACTGATAATTTCATGGGACAATGCTAAACTTGTTTCGGAACTCAGGCTTGCTTTCAATATTGCAGCAGGTAGTGAGAGACCTGACTTTTGATGTTGGATTCATAACATGAGTTTGCATTCCCCTGAGACCTGAAGGCATTTGGTTTTAGTGTCTAGGTCCAGCACAAAACAGAGAAAAGATCTAAGCTATCAAACCCTTTCCTTTTCAAAGGGAGCTAGATCTCATGTCCTTATTCATCTGTCCTAAACTTCACAATGTTCTCTTGTGTGACATGTGATTGTAGCAACAGCATTGGGCAGTCAGAATTTTAATGAAGGGGGTTTTTTTGTTTTGTTTTGAACTTTTTGATGAGCTTAAATGCATCAAGGATATGCATTTCTGACAGTGCAAAGAGGTAAAGGACAGACTCGTGCTTGCTCTCTGTCAGAGGAGTTATTCAATATCTTACCTTTTGATGTACTTCATTCCACTGTACAGGTGGAAAAGCTGTAGATTCATTTCTCGCATGAGTGATCAAGCAGAATGCAGAGTGAAGTAGCTGTACTAAATATAGGAACGGTATTAAAGTAGCTATCCCATTGAATTTGAGAAAAATGTTAACTCCTGTGTACCTTAATAAATTTGCAGAGTGCCTTTGTGATGCATTCATTTCTGGAAAGATCATAGTGCCAATTACAGTAGTTCTTTTAGCCTGCCTACTCAACTCCTTATACTTAATTTTGCACAGTATGTAAAGAAATGATAATTTCTGATCAATATGGATACGTTTTTCAACTTATTGTCTTCATGTTGCCAAGAGTGATGGTCCTTTCAGAGGTAGTGGTGTCTCTGTACTTTGCTTCAGGTGATAGTTGCTTATGTGTCTAGTTTCTGAAGGGAGTAATTTTTAACTCTCCTGATTTGTAACTGGTGATAACTGGGTGTCGGCATGTCTTGCAAAGACATCAGTATCTCTTGGCTATTCATTCTGTGAGCTCTTTAAACATACATTGCCCGAAAACCAGTGCAGCACCTCACAAAAAGTTGATGAAATCAAACATGAGATTGTATCAATTTACCTGAATTACATAAGTTTGAGTAGCTGTTCAAAGACCCATGCTTGTGAGGATTGCTGCATGTCAATATATTCATGAACACCTGCTAATCTGAGCTTATCTTTACATGAGTTACACTTAGAATTTGTGGTGTGTATTGCATAGAGTACAGAAGGTAAGTTTACATTTGATGAAGAAGCAGGTTTGTTGTGTTTTGGTTTTTTTTACATGCAACTACTCTATCAGTTGTATTGTGGTAAATTCACTGCTGCTTCCTAGAATATGGTACCACGTGCTCTGCTGTTGTATTTACAGGAGTGTCTTCTGTTTCTGTTGTACATTGCTGTTTCTGTTCATGTTTCTTATGGACAGTTATTCAAGACAATGTAATTTTGATTGTTTTTTACTTAATGCTTTATTTTCTTGAAGGACAGGTAGTGCATACTCTTTTTGAGGGCCTGGGAAGTCGCAGATGTAACTGCTAGGAATTAGTGTTGCTTCTCCCAAGGGTCTCTTCCAACCTGAACGATTCTATGATTCTATGATTCATTGTACCTGTATAGGTTTGAGGAATGACAAGTAATCAATACACGGACACATGTAAGCTGAAGTCTTTTCAGATAAAGGACGTAAGGGGCCTCTGGGTGCTGTAGGTAGAGAGAATATGCATCTGTCTGGCAGTGAAACCTAGTGCCCTGTAGGGTGATGTTTCTGATAATAAGTTCCATTTATATATGTTTTAAATCCATATAGTCTGAGCTTGCTCTTTAGGCACTAGACGGTGTGAATTAGATATTTGACTGTGGTTTCCGTGGGATAAGTAGGAACATACAGTAAAACGTGCTGATGCCAGATTATGAACTTCGTTCCGTCATAGTATGCAGTTAGTCTGTCACGTGGTCGTAGATGTTGAGCTACAGTTGACAAGAAATGAGAAAAACAGGGTATTAGCATAGTATTTCTGTGATCTATAGTCACATTCACCTTTGTGATTAAGTACTGCTCAGCATCAGGTGGCTATCTTCCAACTGAGCCATCATCTTTCTTGAAGAAGAAAGTATTTTCACAGTATTTTCCAACATGAGCCTGAACAAAGGAATAATTTCTCTATTCATGACCCATTGAGTAATGGGAACAGTAATGAAGGAATCTCAGTACAGTCAAGGATATTAATCTGATGTTTTCCTTCAAGATGAGACCAGCTATAGATTTTTTTCATCACTGATTTGACTATGCATGTTGTAAAATGAAAATCCTGAAGGAACCAGAGAGATTGCAGCTGATCCTAGATTGTATACTTGCAAATTCTGACATGTATAGGATCTGCGTAAATATGAGTAGAGATGCTCCTGAAGCGCACAGACACTGTGGTCCATAGTCAATTTGGTGTATCATTAGGACTATGAACACAGCTGCAGGCCCAAAAATAGAGGCTCATTAGTGAAGCTAGGTGAATATTTGGAGAGGAAACATGTTCCTTCTGCAGCAGATAGTTGCATGCCTTGCACACGTGGGAGGAAATCTTGTAAGCTTTTGTTGCCTTCATGATTTATGCTATCATGATGACATATCCTCACCCACAGGACTTTAGGCAGCTTGATTACTTAAGCTATTTTATGTTTTTTAATTATGTGTCTTTCTTCTGAGACTAAGGCCTTGGTTTCCTATTTTCCCTCTCAGTCAGGTAGGCAGTACCAAAAATAATTCTTCCCCCCCCCCCCGGCTTTTAAAGAGATCCTTCAGTCTGTCAGGCCCTTATTTTGAAAATGACATGTAGAAATCCAAGGCTTATGCTGTTTGGTTAAAGTTTATAAAAGAACCCCAACAAACAAAGAAAAAAGGGTGACAAAATACAATCTTCTGAACTTAAAATAAGGGAGCCTGGGGCGGAGAGGTTGTCTCCTGGGTGAAGACCTAGAAGTAATTAAATTATTTTTGAAAGAAAGACTTGCCTGTCCAAAACCAGACTACATAGTCTCAGCCCGAAACAAGGATGTGTGATTGCTTTTTGGTGATCAAACCAGAGATAATCTTTTCATGAGCTTTTACAGCTCCGTGTTTTACTGCATTCAAATCTTCTATTGGTTTATAAACATGAGCTATTGATGTTGTAAAGGATGTCTCCTAAACAATTTGTCCAATCTTGGTGCACTGGCACTGCCAGGTGCTTCAGAGTTTCTGTAGGTCAGGGCAATTCAGCCCGTTATCTTACGCTTACCCAGTTTATAGTAATTTTGTCAGATTTAATGTCTGTGACAAAGAATTCTGGGTTCTACTGTGAAACAGCCTGCCACATAGTGATAGCAGTACTCAGCTGCTTCATGGTGGTGTGTTTCAAAATAGGCTGGTTTAGTCAATGTAATAGAAGGAAAACAAGAAATCACAGAATCACAGAATCTTAGTGGTTGGAAGTGGTTGGACCTCTGAGATCATCGAGTCCAACCACACACACAAAAAAAAACAAACAAAAAAACAAAACAAAAAACAAAACAAAACAAAAAAACCCAACCAAACAAATCCAAAACACACCACACCAAACGCCCACCAAAAACACCGCACCCACCAACTAAACCCCACACTCAACACCTCACCATAAACCAATAACCTTGGGCACTAGAGCATGCCCTGAAGAGCCATGTCTATACGTTTCTTAAATACCTCCAGGGATGGTGACTCCACCACCTCCCTGGGCAGGCTGTTCCAGTGCCTGACCACTCTCTCAGGAAAGTAGTTCTTTCTAATATCTAATCTAAACCTCCCCTGCCCCAACTTCAGACCATTTCCTCTGGTCTTGTCGTTCGTCCTTTGGGAGAAGAGGCCAACACCTGTCTCTCTACAACCTCCTTTCAGGTAGTTGTAGAGGGCAATGAGGTCTCCCCTCAGTCTCCTCTTCTCCAAACTAAACATGCCCAGTTCCCTCAGCCTCTCCTCATAGGACTTGTTCTCCAGGCCCCTCACCAGCTTGGTGGCTCTCCTCTGGACACGCAAGTCACTCTCTCTCTTTCTCTCTGTCCCTTTTGTCCTCCTTCCCCAGCTGTCAACTGCTTAAACTGTTCCAGTCTTTGTCTTAAGTAACTGCCATTCAGTGTTTCCTCAGTGAGCATTCACTCGCAGTAACTGGAATTCGTTAGAGGTACCTTCATGCAGAAGGTTTACATTAATTGTGCAAGTGAGAGAGAGTAGATTTAAGTATGGCAGCATGGATTCATACCTATAATGTAAGGGTGAAAATAAATCATAATTAAATGGTAAAACACTAACAAAATTATTTCCCTCGGTGGTGTTAAAATCTTGTGTAATCCATAGTTAAAATCCATGTAGCTGGTCACGTTAATTTGTTTTCCACCCATGTGCTGTGTCTGGTAAGAAGTATCTCGGCTAGGGAGGGATGCTTTTGTCTCTCTTGGCATTGATTGAAATATAACTTACATTCCTGTAGACACGGGGAACTTGCACTTGAAGTGGGATTGGGTAATACACATAGTACAGAGAAAGCTGACAAATCCCATCTTGCTGAAAGCTCCTGTGTAACCTCAGTAGAAGAGCACAGTTTAAAGCTGAACTCAACAAACATTGAAACCATCTTTGTGAAAGGCAGTCTGCTTTCACATTGAACTGTGGTTCAAATGAAATGTATGTTGGCTACTCTTGGACGGGGCTTTGAGTAACATGATCTAATGAAAGATGTCCTAGCTCACAGCAGGGGAGATGGAGTAGATGAACTAAAGGTCCCTTCCAACCCAAACCATTCTAGGATCCTGTAATTCATGCTTAAATATTTAGCATTCATTCTGATCACTAAGTTTCACATAATTAGATACTTTGATACCTGACTTGGGTCAGCATTTGGGAGAAGAATTAGCGAGAGAACGTGCAGATTGTATTCCAGTCAGTTGCTGCAACATCAAGTGTCGCAGCAAGTCGTCAGAGCTCAGACATGGCCATCGTGCAAGGACCCTAACCCTACCAACACTGCGATTCAGCAGAAACTTACTCTGGCCTTTATTTTAACTCTAACAACCATGAGAAAGAAGCATTTGCATAGTGAAAAAGTTATTTAATCCTTCACTAGGAATGATTGATGCCATTCACCAATGAACCTGCTTTTTCTCCCCCTGAAATAACTGGTAGAGTTTTCTTCAAATACTAGTGTTAGAGCAAGGAACCTTTTTGAGACAATAAATTGACTTGAATTTGTGGCTACAGGTTGATTAAATAAGCATATGCCTATGTCTGCCTGTCATTTGCAAAGTGAATTTTTGTCCCTGTGTTCTTATAACTCATGAGTTGAAGTTTCAAAAAACTATTGGGTCTTTTTTTTTTTTTTAAATGAGAATCTTTATGTGTTCTTGTTTTTCATCTTTTGAGGCTGTTGAGTTTGTTGTCTTTCTGCAACTGTTAGGGACAGAAACTAATTTTAATGAAAGATAAAATTCTTAATCTGCAGCTTTGAGAAGAGTAACAAATACCATTGGGCTTTGTGATACCAAAATAACAGTTTTCAACATTAGCAATAATAGTGATAGGAAAAGTGAGCAAAGGTTGGTCATATTGGGCAGCGACTCACACACTTTTGAGGATAGCACACACATCTAAAGTTGAAGGGGCTACACTATGTTATTGGTTTTCAGAAATTAGTAAAACATTTCAGCTGTGAGGATTATGAGTAATCACAACAAAAGTTTGCTTCTGTACCAGTGAAGTTTGGTTTTAAAATTACCCTTCCCTTCCAACTTTGAAATTTATCCAGTAAAGAACTGTGGTAAATTTTGTGGACTTGTGTTGGTCACATTCTTTTTGTCCTTTTCCCCTTCTCCCCCTTCCAACTAGAAGTAGACTTCTTGCAAATTCAGTTTCCATCCTGTCATGCTTTTGTGCTCTGCTGACTTTGCATGTCTTTGAGAAGCTGTCCTGGTTCCAGCGGGAACAAGGTTGATTCCCCACAGGCTCCAGCAGGGATACAGGTATCCCATCCCGTGGGCGCCGTGAGCTGCCAGGGGAGGGGGCAGGAGGTCACAACTTGGTATCATAATCATGTTTATACATTCCTTTATACGTGTTACTGTTGTTTTCTTGTTCCTTTTGCTGTTCTGTTAAACTGCCTTTGTCCCAACCCGCGAGTTTCGCCTTTTTTGCCTTTTTCTTTCGATTCTCCCCTCGCAGCTGGCGGTGGGGCAGGGGGGGAGGGAGAGGGAGGGACCACGACAGAAGTTCTGCTTCAGAAATTGTTTCTTCTATTCCCAGTCATGGAAGTGCTCCTACTGTGGAGCTGGTATAGTGCACATGTCATTTTATTTTTATCTTCGTTGAAATGCAGCCAGGACTAGGCATGAATCCGCTAAAATGTTTTGGAAATGTAAATGTCTTTCTGTAGCTGGTTTAATGCTCCATTCTAATTGAGAACTGGAGGTGTCCATCTTGCTGTGAGGAGCTTTTTAAACATCCAGTTCATTATTGCTGATGCTGTGAATTTCATTTGTGCAACATCTCTTTCAACAAATGAACTGATAAACCACATCCTGCTTAACAGTAGGATGGAGATGTCTTTTTTACATCATGTTGAATGTTCTTCGGAGCTGATTAACTGTTGAAGAGCACATGCTGGGTAGTCTAGAAAAGGATCTTATGCTTTTCTCTAACCATTCAAGTGTTGCCAGTGTGAAGGAAATCCCATAGCCAGAGGTCGCTGTTCATGAAGGAGATAGAGGACTCCTGGAAAGACTTTATTCGGGTAAAGGGAGAGTCCACTGGGGCATATCCCTGTGGGGTGTCTCCAATGGCCAGAGGACACAGTCTCCATTTTATCCTAGTTCCCCAGCTGTATGTAACCTTCTTCCTTTCCGCATTGGCTGAAGTATTTGGAAGGTACATACTTCCTCATACGCCTACTACATAAATGTTTAACTTTTGTGCTTTTTCAGTTGTCTAATTTTTGCAGCTTCAGTTAATTCCCCTATTTTCTGTTATCTCACTCCTGCAATTTCAGTTAACTTCCCTGTTTGTGAAGACACTCCTATCCTTATCACCTGTTTGTGGAGACAGTCTTATCCCTATCTCATCCCAGGTATGTTCTGTCTACCAAAAAAACCCAAGCCCCCAAAACGCCAAACATTGCACCATGAGCTCAGTGTTTCGATGTCAGTTTGACAGCACATGCTGTCTGATTCTTTAAGTGTGAAGCAATTCTACCAAATTAAATAGGCTTAAGCTGTAAACTTCATGAACTAATGCCCTTTCTGCAATCCAGTAAAATTGTTTCACTGGTGGTATATGGCTGTTAATTTGGGGGAAATGATGTTCTACAATAGAACAAAATGGATGCATTTGTCATAGAATAATGGTTGCTTGTCACTCACCTTCCTGTGGTGGCTGTGTCGTTCTGCAATCATGTGGGAATAGTATCCCACAAATGTGAATTCATTTTCCTTTCAGTGTGTCTTTGAGGTAGGAACTTCTGCTTATAATAAAGCACTGGCATTTTCAGTGAGCAGCTTTCGGACATTATTTGGATTACACAGAGAAAAGGGAGATGCAATTATAATAATACATGCTTTAAATGAGACAGAGGTAAGCAATAAAGATAAAACATGTTTCAAAAGACAGTGTCTGGTTTAGAGAGAGTAAACTCTCCTAAAGGAAAAAAATCCCCAAAGAAGTGAAAGGGAGAGTAACTACTCTGAAACATGTCTCTGAATTAATGAAAGTGCTAAGTAGTGAAATATAGTGACACATTTTTGATGAAAGCATTCTGTTTCTGAAGAAGTGTGTTGTAAGCTGTTGCTCATTATGGCATGCTTCATTGCTACCTGTGTGGCTTTCCTTTAGGGAAGAGATGTTAACAGACTTAGTGATTTATTTTGCATGCCTGGAACTGTTTTGTAAGAGTGGTAAAATGTTATAATTCTAATGCAAGTCAGCAGTAGGAGTACAAAGCCAGGAAGATTATCTCTGTAACCAAGGTTTTCTTGGCTTATATATACCTTGCACTAGCTGCAAAATAAACAAAATAATTCTTGTATTGAAGATTTCCTACAAGTAGGACATCATGAGTTCCCACAAAGGGTTAAATACCCTGTCCTTCTTGGATACTGTTGTAAGGTCTAAAGTAAATCTGAAGTTTCTTATATGGTGGATCTGAAATACTGCTATGAATTTTCACTTCTGTTGAGCTTTACAGTGTGCGTTGGTTGTTTCACACATCTTGTTCCACATCTGTGGTTCATCTCTGGTGAACCTAAGCCAGTGGTATTTTATTTCCAAATTTTCTCCCAGTACCTCATGAAATTTGTATTGAGCAACCTTGGAATCACTTCATGGAAGCTGGGCCTTGAAAATGCCATGGGGAGTGTTAGGGGCCATCCCCATACAGAGGAAATGTGCTGCAGTCAGATGCTCTCTCAGCTGCCGTGTGCTTTCTTATGTCTTCCAGAGATCCTTGGTGAGCTCTCAGAATAAGCACCCACGCCACATTGAGCAGTTATTGACAGTTGCTGTGCTTACTTTTGAAGTGACACTGATAATTTAACCATAAATAGTTACTGGTTAATAGGCCTTTTCTGGCAGACTTTCAAAATCCAAGGGTAAACCATCATACAAAGGCGTTTACTCTCAGTGGTGTTAGACTTGTTACAGATGCGGTGGAAAAGTGCTTTGGAGCCAGAAGATCTAGCCTTGTTGGCTGTATTTTTTCTGCTGCTTGTGAAGTGGATAAGAAAACTCCTTGACTTAAATGAAACATTGAGCTCTTCTGTTTAGGTTTATTAGACCTATGTAATCAGATTACAGTAATTCAAATGCAGTGGCTGCTTAAAATTGTATTTGGCGAGCAGCTGACAAGTACAGTGAACATACAGGCTCTTCATTAACAATAAAACTAAAAGTTTCATAGAAGGCATATACTGGTTTATGACGGAGGTGGGCATAACCCCAATTAAACTTTTTGCCAGTGGTTAATTTGCTCTGAAGTATGCAAATTTTCTGTGAATTCGTTTATATCTTTGTAAGTCTAGTGTTCTGTTGAGCACTGCTCTGCCGAAGCTACAGATTTTACTGTTTGTAAACAGGGACTTCTCCACTGAACGTAATGCAAATTGCAAGGGCATGTTCCATGGTGAAGAACAAGTTATAAAAATATCTGTCAGAAGTAATTACAGTTGATCCTGCTGTTGGGTAGGAATGTTGACTGGATAATTTACTGGTGTCACTTTCAGCAATATTTTCTATAGCTCTGTTACCTGTAGTACCAGAATTTAACTCAAAATGTTGAGAAAAGCATAAAATTGCGTGTAAAGAAAAAAAGGGAAAGGAAAGATTATTGTTGATCTTCTGTTCTTGGCTTTTCACAGTGATTAGTGACAGAAACTTATTCTTCCATGACTGTGCAAAAAGCAAGCAAAAAGCAAAAAGCATGGATACTGGTTTTGAAGATTTAGGGGCTTTTGAATGTACAAATGCTTCCCCATTTTTCACTGGCTCCTAAGGATGTCTTAAAGACCTCAAACAGCTGTTTGTTCCTTTTAAAGTTTATACCTTAAATCAGATGTGGTATACAGTTCAACCTGTCATAGAAGAGTAAGGTATATGGAGGTAAATACACCATAGTGTGGTCTGAAGTTCATATTTTGCCCAGTTGTCTGTAAGAGTTCCTTTTAAGCAGCCTGGAGAATACGTTACAGGAGAAGTTGCAAAACTGTTGGTTGCCATTGCCCTCTGGTCCCCCGTTCATAATTACCTAGTAACATAATAAGATGTTCAGGACAGGCAAGGCAAAAAGAAAGATGAAATATATAGTTTGCAGCACCAAGAAAAGGTAGGATGATAAACAGCTATCGTAATTTCATGGGTCTTGTAGAAATTGAAGTGTCAGAGCAGACAGCAATACATCCTTCTAATGTACCCTTTCCTCACCAATATGCAGTTGATAAGATTTCATTGATTGCCTCTTATTAAATTTCTACTCTTGAGTATTTCAACAGTGATGTTTTAGGGGTTTTAATGTACCTTTCCTCAGGTTTCTTTCTTTCTCCAAATACGGAGTTTTCCCTTTCCTGTAAGCCTTCAATATTGTACAGAAAGAAGATCCAGGATGCAGACTCCTTATTCTTGTAAAACGACGTATTTAAGAAATAACGTATTGCTTGTTTATTTGCCCTTTGGACTGTTCTCTGTACCCAAAGGTCCACAGCTATGGAAATGTTCTCTACCTGGAGGTGAGCAGGATGTTGCAGTCAGTAGCTATCACAATGCACGTGATAGCTATCACAGTAGCTATCACAAAGCCTAGGGTGACCTCTAGGCTTTCTTAATCCAACAGCGTGTGAAAGTACTGACATTAGAGAGGCTGCAGGGGGTTTGAAGGAAAACAGCTAGTTTAACGAGAGAAAATGGATGGGTCAGTGTCCCTTGCTCATGTTTTCTGTGCTGTTTTGAATTGGAGCATGGTAAAATGAGCTAACTGTCCCAACTCAGACCCAGGCTTCCTTAACCCTGCGTGTCTTTAACTCCTTTGACAGCTGTCTTCCACGGGGACAGAGGTGAAACTTCGCCAGGCTGCATTTGTTGAGCAGTGTTCCCCAGATTTGCAGCTCTCCCTGGGAAGACTTCAGAACAATTGCAAGTGTGTCACCTGGACAAAATGTAAAACTCCGCTGTCAGACTATCCTATCCCTGGTAAGCCGTCTGGGGCCACCTAATTCCTGATGAAAACAAGCGTGGTAAAAAGTGAAATCCCTGCAAAAGAAGTGAACTACTAAGTAGATGTTACATGCTTGTGAAATGTTCATATTGCACTGTGATGAGTTTACTGTTAAAAATGCAGACAAAGTAATAGGAGGAGAATCAGTTCAGGAAAAGAATCACTTTTTAAAGGTGTTTTGTGGTTTGTTTTTGGCAGCTATAGTTTGTAGTCTGCTCCCTGTGAGCAAGAACTGACAGTGACCAAAACCTTCATTTATGAAAAATGCCTGTAAGTGTTATAGACAGAACTGGTTTTGATTTCACCAGTCAGTGAACCTTTGAAAAAACACTGAATGACTGTGATGTTTTGCGTGGTAGCTCTCAGCCTGGACAGTCTGTGTGCGAGGTACTGTGTACTGTGTCCAGTTTTGGGCCCCCTACCATAAAAAAGACATTGAGGTGCTGGAGCGGGTCCAGAGAAGGGCGACAAAGATGGTGAGGGGTCTGGAGAACAAGTCTTATGAGGAGAGGCTGAGGGAACTGGGGTTATTCAGCCTGGAGAAGAGGAGGCTGAGGGGAGACCTTATTGCTCTCTACAACTCCCTGAAAGGAGGGTGTAGAGAGGTGGGGGTCGGTCTCTTCTCTCAAGTCACAGGCGACAGGACGAGAGGAAATGGCCTTAAGTTACACCAGGGGAGGTCCAGGCTGGATATTAGGAAAAATTTTTTCACTGAAAGGGTTCTCAGGCATTGGAATGGGCTGCCCAGGGAGGTGGTTGAGGCCCCATCCCTGGAGGTGTTCAAAAGCCGGGTTGATGTAGTGCTGGGAGGTCTGGTTTAGTGATGATGCTCCTTGTTTGTTGTGTGGGTGTCTATTTTTGTCAGTGAGGTTGACGGTTGGACAAGATGATCTTTAAGGTCCCTTCCAACCTAGAAGATTCTGTGATTCTGTGATTCTGTGAGGTAGGCTGTATTCTGTAGACGTGACCTATTTGGCTGTGTATCTTACTGTGAAGTTTCACCTCTAAATCTAATTCCAGTATTACTTCCATTTCGTGAGCATGACTCTGCAGATGTGGATCGTATGCAAAGTGTTACACACAGGTTTGCCTCTGTGCCCTAGAGGACATTGCACATACTGATATTTCCTTTAGACCTGTATTTAAATTGTTGCAAAATCAAGACCCCAACGCACTTGTGTTATTCTTCTCTGTGTGGCACGGATCTGTAGTATTACAGTACAAAAAGAATGCAATAACAGTGTAAATGGTAATATAAAAGATGAGCTGGCAGTACCTGGTACAATGTAACAGTTCTTAGTTCATCTTTAAGTACCTGTACATTAATATGATAACACCGATTAATCACGATAATGTGCTAACACACTAACGGGGACTAAAGATAGTTCTGAATGGCATTCTGTGTTAAATTCATTTGCTAAGCAATGCAGATAACAGCCGCAGAAAATCAGAAAGCATTCATGTATCTTATGTACCCTACGGTTTTTTTTTTAACTTGGTGGATGTGTTTTTTGTTTTAACTTGTTTTGCTGGTTTTTATTTCGATAAACATAGCCATAGTTGTAGTTGTAGGTGACTGTCTTCTAAGGGGAACAGAGGGTTCAATATGCTGGGCTGATGCTCTTCTTAGGGAAGTATGCTGCCTCCCTGGGGCCTGGGTGAGGGACATCAGTAGGAAAATTCCTAATCCGGTTCAGCCCTCGGACTACGGACTATTACCCGCTGTTCCTCTTTCATGTGGGTGGCGATGAGGTGGCAACACATAGCCCCAGAGTAACCAAAAGAGACTCCAGGGCCTTGGGAAGGTTAAGAAGGGAATCCAGGGTGCAGGTCATCTTTTCCTCTCGTCTCCCTCTCAGTGACTCTGAGAGAAGCAGTCGTGCTCAGTCTGTCAATACGTGGCTCCGTGGCCGGTGTCACCGCCACAATTTTGGGTTTTTTGACAATGGGATGGTCTACACAGCACCAGGCTTGCTGCTGTTGGATGGGTTCATCTTTCTGAAAGGGGAAAGAGGGTGTTGGCTTATGAGCCAGTGGGGCTCATTGACCAAGCTTTAAACTAGACTCATTGGGAGAGGGGGATATTACCTGGATTGCTCATGACAAGGCAAGGGATGATGCTCCAAGGTCTGAGGGATGGGTTGTTAGTGAAGGCCCTCAACCTATTGCTCTGAGATCTACTGGGTACCCTGCAGCACACTTGAAGTCTTACAGAGACTTATGGAGTTTACGGTTTATGGCTAATGAAGCAATCTAGGCTGAAGCATGCAGGCTCTGTGCCTCCATAGGAGTCATTTTTTGTACATTTTTGGTAGGATGTATGTGCTTGAAATAAAACAAAAATAGTCCTCCTTTCTGATAGCATAGTCTCCATTAGCTAGATAGATGTACAGCGCTTAAATTTCGAAGGAAGTCATTATTTGCATAGTTTAGGTACAAGAAAGAACACTAAAGTTCTCACCACACACATGTCCCAGAATATTTTTAGTCATGCTGAATATGTGCAAATTCTTGATGCTTTACATCTGAGGATACATAGTACTTTTCAGCACAGGAACATGTCCCATATGCTATGTTGCATACTTGCCTGCCAACCCTGTTCCATTCAGTTTATAGTTTTTCAGTGTTTCTTGAGGGATAAAATTACATGGGCAGAATGTAACACCATTCCCTGAATCTTCTTTTTCATTCAAAGATAGTCGCTTCAGCTGTAAATTGCAAACACACGCTACCTGCAGATAAAATGTTGGTGTAAATTAGAAAGCCTAAGAGATTGTGAGAGGGAACTGAAATCAGACAGTTTTTGGATAGGACTGAAGTAGGACCAGTCTAATACATCACAACTCACAGTAACCTGCTGAAATAATTCTCTCTTGTTATTTCATAGAATATGTTTCATTTAAATTATATAGCATGGGGTACTAGCCCCTGTGAGAGCAAAGCAAAGGCAGCTGGCACAAAGGATTAATTCTGATGCTTTTTTATTCCAGAGATGTAGCCCTGTAAGTTAGAGAAACGGGCTAGAGTAATGAGAACAGGATGACATTTCCCCTGCTATTCTATTGTTGCCAATACAGGGCATTTCTGCTGTTTGAGTTTGTTTGGGAACGTGTCTGAATAATTTTATTTATATTGTATTACTGCATTTATCTACATATCTTTTTGGAAAATCAATAAAGGTATATAAACATCTCTCTTTAGTTTTAACCTGTTTTGTGTAAATTAGCAATGTTTTTATAACATTGTGTCTCAGCAGTTCTCCACTGCAGTAAACTTGTTGGACTCATTAAACATCCTAGAGGACAAAATGCCTATAAACTCAGTCAAATGAATTAATGAATACTTAAACTAGTAAAACTTGGTTTTCTCTGTATTTCTAGCTCCTGAATGATTACACTCTCAAAAGTTGTTTCAAGTTGAAGGATGAACTGGCAAGACTTATTCCAGCAGGAAAACAAGCTAAAACTTTCTGTCTGTGTGGCAATGATTGGTATCCTGCTTGGCAGTGTCTGCAGAGATGCCCATTTACCCTGAGATGCTGCAGGACAAGAGCTGTCTAAGTCTGTCCAGGTTAAAGTGTGTTAGCAGGCACCTTTAGGTAGCCTTCACTGGAACAAAGTGGTTCAATGTGGCATCTTTCAAGTGTGCTCTATTGTAGTGCAGGAAGGGTGAAAACTGCCCTTGTACAACTCACATAAGGGTGTATTAGGTAAGAACAAATGGCAGCTCAAGAAAAAGTTTGGAATAAGAAAACAGCAGTGATGGTTACCCAGATTTCAAGCTCTTACGGTAAGCATTGTAGCCAGTTCTTATTTGTTTTGTAAATATCATGAAATACTATTATGTTGAAGATCGTGTGATAATGCAATGGTGCTCTAATATAAGGGGAATTTTTCTTCAGTGTGTGTGTACCATTTTAAAAAGCTGTGGTGTAGAGTAGAGTTGCCACTCTACTTTTAAAAATGATCAGAATTATTAGTGGTAGTTAGCTCAGGCCAGTAAAAGCAAAAGGCCCTTTTACAGTTACCTCCAGCTAAAACCAAAACAAAACCCCCAGGCAACAACCAACCAAACAAAAAACACCAAAGAAAAGAAAACAAACAAGCAAAACAAAACAACTTGTGAAAGTAACAACTGGTTCGGTAAACAGTGGATTCTGGAAAATTGTTATTCAAGCTGGTGGACTATCAAGGTTAAAAAAAAAAATTAAAAAAATCCATTATTGTGGGTAGTGTGGTGCATCCAAAGAAAGAAGAAGTCAGGCAAAAAAGCCAGGAGCCTGCATGCATGCAAGGAGCTCCTGGACAAGCCCAAAAGCAAAAAAGAGGCCTACAGAGGGTGGAAGCAAGGACAGGTATACCAGGCGGAATACGGAGAAACTGTTCGAGTGACCAGGAACCAGATCAGGCAAGCTAAAGCCCAGAGATAATTAAATCTGGCCAGGGACGTCAAGGATAACAAGGAAAAATTCTGTAGGTATGTCAGAGATAAAGGCAAGACTAGGGAAGATGTGGGCCCTCTCTGGATGGAAACAGGAGACCTGGTCACCCAGGATATGGAGAAGGCTGAGGTACTGAATGACTTTTTCACCTTGGTCTTCATGAGCAAGGGCTCTAACCACACTGCCCAAATTGCCGAAGTCAAAACCAGGAGCTATGAGAATGAAGAACCACCCACTCTAGGAGATGAGGTTAAAGACCATCTGAGGAACCTGAAGGTGCATAAGTCCATGGAACTTGATGAAATCCATCCACGGGCCCTGAGGGATCTGGTGAATGAAGTTGCAAAGCCACCCGTACTGAATGACTTTTTCACCTTGGTCTTCATGAGCAAGGGCTCTAACCACACTGCCCAAATTGCCGAAGTCAAAACCAGGAGCTATGAGAATGAAGAACCACCCACTCTAGGAGATGAGGTTAAAGACCATCTGAGGAACCTGAAGGTGCATAAGTCCATGGAACTTGATGAAATCCATCCACGGGCCCTGAGGGATCTGGTGAATGAAGTTGCAAAGCCACCCTCCATTATATTTGAAAAGTTGTGGCAGTCTGGGGAAGTTCCCACTGACTGGAAAAGGGGAAGCATAACCCCCAGTTTCAAAAAAGGAAAAAAGGAAGGCCCAGGGAACTACAGGCTGGTCAGTCTCATCTCTATGTCCAGCAAGACCATGGAGCAGATCCTCCTGGAATCTCTGCTAAGGCGCATGGAAAATAAGGAGGTGACTGGTGACAGCCAACATGGGCAAGTCATGTCTGACAAATTTGGTGGCCTTTTATGATATTGCCACAGCATTGGTAGATAAGGGGAAAGCAACAGTCATCATCCAAAGTTTTTGACACTGTCCCGTATGGCGTCCTGGTCTCTAAATTGGAAAGGCATGGATTTGATAGATGGACCTCTCAGTGGATCAGGAAATGGCTGGATGGCCGCACTCAAAGGGTTGCAGTCAATGGCTCAACGTCCAAAGTGAAGCCAGTGACAAGTGGCATTCCTCAGGGATCAGCACTGGGACCAGTGCTGTTCAACATCTTTGTCAGAGACATGGACAGTGGGATTGAGTGCGCCCTCAGCATGTTTGCCGATGACACCAAGCTGTGTGGTGCGGTCAACACTCTGGGGGGAAGGGATGCCATCCAGAGGGACCTGGACAGGCTTGAGAGGTGGGCCAATGCAAAACTCATGAAGTTCAACCAAGCCGGGTGCAAGGTCCTGCACCTGGGTCATGGCAATGCCAGGCACAAATACAGGTTGGGCAGAGAATGGCTTGAGAGCAGCCCTGAGGAGAAGGTCTTGGGGTGTTCATGGACGAGAAGCTCAAGATGAGCCAGCAATGTGCCCTTACAGCTCAGAAAACCAATCATATCCTGGGCTGCATCAAAAAAAGTGTGGCCAGCAGGTCGGGGGAGGTGATTCTGCCCCTCTGCTGCACTCTGGAGTACTATGGCCAACTTTGGAGTCCTCAGCACAGGAAGGACATGGTCCTATTAGAATGGCTCTAGCAGAGGGCCACAAAAATGATCAGAGGACTGGAGCACCCATCCTATTAAGTCAGCCTGAGAGAGTTGGGATTGTTCAGCTTGAAGGCTCCATTGAGAGCTTATAGCAGCCTTCCAATATCTGAAGGGAGCTACAGGAGAGCTGGGGAGGGACTCTTATCAGAGTCCCTGAACTGAAAGAGGAGAAATTTAGATTAGATCTCAGGAAGAAATTATTTGCTGTGAGGGTGGTGAGACACTGGAACAGGTTGCCCAGAGAAGATTGTGGCTGCGCCATCCCTGGAGGGGTTCAAGGCCAGGCTGGATGATGCTTTGAGCAACCTGTTTTAGTGGGAGGTGTCCCTGCCCAGGACAGGGGAGTTGGAACTCAATGATCTTTAAGGTCCTTTCCAACTCTAATGATTCTATGATTGTAAAATTATTCTTCTGAGGTCAGGATCTGGTCTAAGATTTTATCTTTTGTTTGTTTTAAAGACTACAGCTTGTATATTGGTAGCTGTAATTAAATAACACAGGATCCTGCACCTGGGGAGGAATAACCCCATGCATCAGTACATGTTAGTGGTTGACCTACTGGAAAGCAGCTCTTCGAAGAAGGACCTAGTGGTCTTGGCAGACAACTGGATGACCATGAGCCAGCAATGTGCCCTTGTGGCCAAGAAGGCCAATGGTCTCTTGAGGTGCATTAAAAAAGAGCATGGCCAGCAGGTGGAGGGAGGTCATCCACCCCCTCTGCTCTGCCCTGGTGAGGCCCCATGTGGAGCACTGTGTCCAGTTCTGGGCTCCCCAGTTCAAGAAGGACAGGGAGATGCTGGAGAGGGTACAGCAGAGGGCTACTGGAGCATCTCTCTTATGAGGAAAGACTGAGAGACCTGAGTCTGTTTAGCCTGGAGAAGACTGAGGGGGAATCTTACCAATACTTATAAATTTCTAAAGGGTGGATGTCAAGAGGATGGGGCCTCTAGGTGAACCTGCTTTGGCAGGAGGGTTTTGGACTAGATGATCTCTGAATGTCCCTTCCAGTTCCTACCATTCTGCAATTCTGTGAAAAACTAAGCCTTCCTCTTTGCCGTGCCCTGAAGAACAGAGTATGGCGGAGAAAGAGGATCAAGGGAGACATGGAATGATTGATATAAGGAGTTTGTACTGATAGGGGGGCAGGGGGAAGGTTACTTTCATAACCACACTTGAAAGTGCTTTAAAGACTCATTGTGCTTCATAAGTATTATGTTCCTTTTCCTATTTCCCAACATCATTCACAAATTAAGTTTGGCCTAGCCCAACTTAAAACTCCCCGGTACTCAAAAGAATATGGAGTCTGTTATTATTCATGCATCCATTTGATTTCACACCAAAATCCAGAAAGATGTCCTAGAAAAAAAAAACAACACATGTTAGAAAGTGAAAAAAAAAAACCCACAAACTCGCTCAAAAAACTGATGAAAAAGTTCCAAGTGTTAATGATAAATATATCAGTTCATTCTGCTCATTTCTACACTCCAAAATGTTTGGATTCAAAAATGAAATACAAAAAAGAAAGCACTTGGCTATGCAAGAAAAATTGGATTTTGTTCGTTTGTTTCTGGGGCAGCTGTCAGAAGGATGGAGTTCAGTGAAACTCAGCCTTCCTTAACTTTTGTCTTGTTTAGGAATTTAACCCATTTCATATTAGCTTTCAGTGGTGCGCTTTCAACAGGTGGATTAAAACCAGAACCCCGGGCTGTTATTCCTGACTGAGTGGAGGTGTCCTTTGTTTGGCTGGTACCTTGGTTTTATTATCTGTCAAATGTGTGTGAAAGAGCTCTTGAGGAGTGTTGTAAACCAGGTTTTGTAAAACATCTAGCTCCTGCTTTTGCTTAGTACACTGTACTTTGTGGAGGGAAGTCTAAAAAGTTTTTTTTTTTATCATCAGGTTTCCTCCCTGTGGAGTATCACTGAACATGTCTATTGCTGATTTTGCCAAAAAAGCAGTAAACAATTAACCTAGGAAATACATGAGCTATGCACAATATCGCAAAGGGTTGATGTAGTGTAGGGTATGGAAAGTATGCTCTGGTCTGTAGTCTAAGGAGGCTGGAAACCCTGTGAAGCAAATTTCTCATCTAAATTCAGGTGGTTTTCATGGACAGCGAGTCATTTTTGTGTGGAACAGCTTCATGACATTCATTGCATGTTGTGGTAGATCATGTTACCTCTTTGACATGGAGAAGAGGACTCAATCACCTGTCTCACTTCCCAACGATATCAGATCAGTTGGATTTGAGGTGATTTGTCCTATATACAGCTTCTGTGGGAGCTGGAAATGGTATCAGAAAATACATAGGGGCAGTCATATCTGATTCTTTGGCCATCTGCTCTTGTTTAGGAAGCAGGGCTCAAACTTACTTACAATACAGGAAATTAGTGCCCTTCAGTGCATTTTTTCAGCTTAGCATTGGAAAGCAGACAGCAGAGCTTGTGCCTATATTGTGGACACGTGGCCTTTGTGAGGTTTAAGAGAACAAGAAATGGAATTTCCTAACCTTCTGGAAATAGGAACAGAGAAAGAGGCAGTCTGTCTTACAGTGCTCTCTCAAGAGAGTAACGGCAGCGGTTCATGTGCAGGCACAAAAGAGTATCTTTTATTCCACCTGTTTTGTCGTGGCAGCAGCAGCCACTTGCCCCAGAGAAGGGCAGGTATCTCAGTGTAGGCACCACGTGGGCAAGACTGGGGTCAGACTGCCAGCTGGGCCACCCCAGTAGGTGATGTAGTAGACCCAGTAGGCAGTTACTTCAGAGGAAACATACTTCAACTGACTCTAAAGTATCAAGTTCAAATTCTGATTGCAAACTGGGGATGAGCAGAGCTTTCTGCAGGCCAACCAACCACATTTTTTTTTTTCTGAATATTTACAAAAAGCATTAATAAGTTGAGCTACTAGCCTTGGTTTTTTCCAGGTAGGTACTGAAAGGTCGTTATTGGCACTTCCTAGCTTGATTGCAGCGTAGAAATAACCCAAGATGAGAGTAAATGACAAGACAAGGGTAAAATGAGGGGAGAATGGCAAGAATATGCTAAATATGAATTAATTAGGATTGGCGCATGTTATTGGTAGTGTTCACAACATCTCTGCTGCCAGGCCTGTGTAATTAGCAGCAATAAAAGCACTGTCAGTAATGAATGCTCTTGTAACAGTTACCTGGGACTTCAAACTTCATTCACTGATTCATGTGTTCATGTCCATTATAAATTGGGAACAGTCATTTTTGGAAGTTCCGTATTTCTCAATTCATGTTTCAGTATTTCTTCAACCAGTCTTCTCTTCAGATAATTTGTTTTGGAAGCAATTACTGCATTTTATGAAGTGACCTAGAAACTGCTCATCTATGCCTTTTCCTATTTCTAATAGTTTCTGTCTTTTTCTCACTAGCTGGATGCTTTCTTAAAATTGCCTGAAATACCAGTCTTTTTTCCAGAAAAACATCCATGATACTCATTGCCTTTCTCAGAAGAAAAATAATGATTTTATTCATAGACTAGGGGAAAGAGTTTGAGGGAATTTATGAACTTGCATCTTTTGTTCACCTAGGGACTGAAACAAATGATCTTAAAGAATTAACATGGAATAGACTTGTTCTGTGGATAAAAAGTTAATATGGATTTCCTCTTCTCCTGCCCCAATTTGGTAAACTGTTTTTGTTTAACTTGAGCAAAAAAGCTACACTTGACCTTGGGAAGAGGAAGCATATTATAGCATTTACAAGATGGTGATCAAACCGCAGCCTGTCAGCAGTCATTCTTGTCCTATCCATTTTGCTATGTTTATGTGCTGGAAATGTTGCTGTATTTTTTCTGATGTATTTATGTATTTCCATTTACCTTGTAAATGGCTACCTTTTTTTTTTTTTTTTTTTTTTTAAGGGGTACGCTCAGTAGTGTCTAAAATGTGTCTGGTTTAGCTTGTGCCATCCTAAGCTCTTTCTGCCTAACACCATAGCTTTGGAGTGGAAGGTGGTGAACAGACCAGCACCTCTCAGATGGCGCAAGCACCTCATAGACCTCTCCATAAAGTTTCTTTCAAAGCAGGCTACATGTGAGCATGTATTTTTGAACTTCAAGGATTGAGACTCAGAAGTACGTTTAGGAGATATTATTAACTACAGCAGGTTGAAAAAAACGTTGGCAGAAGACTTTTCATTACAAAAAGTGCTTTTAACTTTTGGGGGCAGGGAGATTAAGGAAAATAGATCAAAGGTTAAATATTTCAATTAATTTGTGCTTTCCTGTACTCTAACAAGTATCTCTTTTTTTTTCTTGAAATTTTGACTTTCAACATTTTCTTTCTAGCTTAGAAGTATTTTTTAGAGTGTTGAATATACCGCAGATTGGAAAATGCAGTTCCAATGGCTCCAATGGCTGTAGTACACTCAAGTGTGGGAAGTCGAGTGTACTGGAAAGACTCCCAGTCGATCAGGTTTGAGACTTGTCTGCTAGCGTGTAAGAAAAGTATGCATATATTTTTTTATATATTCTTTTTTTTTTAATATGTTTTTCATAATACTCATACCTGTTGAAAAGTCTAGAAGATGAGAACTGAATAAGAGTAAAATTAGGCAAGGAGATGCTAGCTCCTGCCTAGTTCAGGAAAGGCTTACATTTGTAGTTGAAATGTAAAAGCACTAGGAAGTGAATCCAGGAAACCTTAAGTTTGCCGGTCCATTGTTCATTCAAAGGGCAATTGCTTGATTGTGATCTGCATTCCTTGCCTACTGCAAGGAAAGAGGTAAGTGTGACTTTACTAACCAACAGATGTTTCAGAAATAGAAAATGATCCCATGTTGAGCCCTTGATTAAGGCTGCCACTTGAAAAACACATGAGAATCCTGAAACCCTAATCTGAAACTCTAGAGCCCAGGCATATGACTGAGTTCTAAATTTTTTGTTCACATTTACATGTCTAGTTTAGGAGTGTGAATGCCAGTGCTCCAATGGAATTGTGCAAGGGCCGTGTTACGCTTTATGAGCACAAACTTCCACTGAGGCTAATGGGAAGCTGCACTGTCCCCACGGGAGCTCTAGGAAGCATTTATGCCCTGGGCCCACACTGAATCACTGAGATTTTCCTAGGAAAAAAAGGCCACGTGCACTTAATATCTCCCTTAAGAGCTTTCTCTTCTTTGGATGACCATGTTCATTATGCAAGATGGAAGGGATGTGATTATTATTACTGCTATGTAACACTGATCTGATGGCATGAGTGCACAAAGCTCTACAAAATGTATGGTGTTTATACTTTCCAAGCTTATAGTCTAACAGGGATGAGTATTAGGCAAACGGGTAGATGATTTATAGGGAGTAGAATTAATCAAGTGTGAAGGGCTGGAAAAAATAAAGAGTATTTACATTGCTATTTTGTTGTGAACCTAAAGAAAGCTTGGCACTATGGACACCAGAAGGTGTTCTAGCTGTGTGGAAGCTCTGGTAATTGAGTCACATCTGAAGAAGAAGCCAAAAACATTAGAAGAGCAATCTATGGATTGCAGCATATTTGGAAAAAGACATTAGAACGTGCTAAGCAGTCAAAAGTAGGATAAGGACAAGTTCTTTAGGACAAGTAACTCATGTAAAATACGTTTTTGCCCGGATCATGGTAATATATCACTTTGTGGTACCCATTTCAGATCTTTCAGTCCAAACTCTTTCAAAGTAGTATAAAGGTTTGTCATTTAAATTATTCTTCAGTCTTTCACTGTCTCTTGCTTCCTGGCGTTACTCACTGCAGAGTTCTTCTGGTAGCAAAGACTTTTTCAAAGATGCTCAGCTTGTTCTTGCTAGGCTATACCATGCCTTATTAATGGCAGTGTTTAAGGGAGAGAAGTCCTCAATCCATCTGGTGTACCGAGGTAAATTAAACTTGTTCCTGTACTGTCTTTGGCTTACTGGGTCAGACACCACATATTTGTTGTGGTTCACCCCTTTGGCCAGCTTTGAGGAGAACTGAGATACAAGAAAGAGTGCAGTTCTTGATGTTGTTTCACATTTGAATTATATTCAGTACCTGCAAAAATATTGATTTCATATGAAGTATCTGACCTTGTGTGTTTCTGTAGATTTTGAAAGCCTTTTATTCCTGTCTCTGAACTCTCTAGTTCCTCAGCAGACTCAAATATTTCTGACAGCTACTTGAGAAGAGGAGGGGCAGACAAATTACCTGTTTGAAATATCTGCACTGTATCTCTGCTTTAATGCACTTAGAGCAATTCTCTGGAACTGTGGGAGGGCCCATGCTTTTAAATGGTACTGTGTGCCTCTGTAAAAATTGCTGTTTACCCATAAAAGGGAGTATCGGGTTTGCATGGCAAGGTTTTGTAGCAGGGGGACTGAAGGGGTGGCTTCTCTGAGGAGCTGTCAGAAACTTCCCCTGTATCAAATAAAGCTGAAACCAGCCAGCTCCAAGATGGACCTGCTGCTGGCCAAGGCCAAGCCCATCAGCAACAGTGGTAGTGCCTTTGGGATAACATATTTAAGAAGGAGAAAAAGACCCTGCATGCCAGCAGCCAGAAGACAGAAGTGGAATATGTAAGAGAAACAACCCTGCAGACACCAAGGTCAATGAAGAAGGAGAGGAGGTGCTCCAGGCAGCAGAGCAGAGATTCCCCTGCAGCCTGTGGTGAAGACCATGGTGAGGCAGGCTGTGCCTCTGCAGCCCATTGAGGGTAACGGTGGAGCAGATATCCACCTGCAGCCCATGGAGAACCCTGTGCCAGAGCAGGTACATGTGTCCAAAGGAGGCTGTGACCCTGTGGGATGCCCATGCTGGAGCAGGCTCCTGGCAGGACCTGTGACCCATGAAGACGAGCCCATGCTGGAAGAGGTTTGCTGGCAGGGCTTGTGACCCGGTAGGGGACCCGTGCTGGAGCAGTCTGTTCCTGAAGGACGGCACCCCATGGCAGGGACCCACACTGGAGCAGTTCACGAAGAACATTGGAGGAGTTTGTGGAGGACCGTCTCCCTTGGGAGTGACCCCACGGTGGAGCAGAGGAAGAGCGTGAGGAGTCCTCCCCCTGAGGAGGAAGGAGTGGCAGAGACAACGTGTGATGAACTGACCAAACCCCCATTCCCAGTGCCCCCGTGAGGGTCCAGGGGAGGAGGTAGAGAATGCGGGAGTAAAGTTAAGCCCCAGGAATAAGAGAAGGGAGAGGGGAAGGTGTTTTAAGATTTAGTTTTTATTTCTCATTATCCTACTCCGATTGGCTTGGTAATAAATGGAATTATTTTTCCCCATTTTGAGTCTGTTTTGCCCATGACAGTAATTGCTGAGTGAGTTCCCTGTCCTTATCTCAACCCGTGAGCCTTTTGTTATATTTTCTCTCCTTTGTCCAGCTGAGGAGCAGAGTGATAGAGCAGCTTTGGTGTGCACGTGGTGTCCAGCCAGGGTCAACTCATAACATTTCCCTACAGTTATAAAGATGTATGTGCTAGTGTCTCTGTATCTTCGTGGTTAGGAGGAGGAAGAAATTACAAAACAGCCTGTTTTGCTTTCCATTTTCTTTTTTCCCAAATCATTCATCATGAAAATTTCCTAGTTTGTCTCTGGCTCCCTTTGTCTTACCAAAGCACTAGGAGAAACTCTTCTTTGGTTAAAAGGAGCATGCTAAGAGGGCATCTCTGCCCCTACACCTTCAGCTTAGTTTGCAGCCATGTGAAGAACAGCTTTTACAGTGTTACTGGAATCTTGATATGATGCCTTCCATTTCAGTACTGCAGAAATTTTCTTGTTGCTGTATTAGTTCACTTCCATGATTCACTTTCTCTCTTCCTCTCTCTTTAGTTGTTTTAATGAATGGCTTATGAAAAATTGCATTTAAAATTTTTCATTTGGAATGGATGAATCGCTTTTCTGAATAGATAGCATCTGATGTAAAAGTTTAATTCCTGAGTCCCTCAAATCATTGATTCTTTTGCCACTCAGCAAAGTAGGACCAAACATGTCTTTACACTAGACTAGAAGAAGAACATGATGGCCCATGAAAATGCAGTGTCTTTTATGCTGTAATGTTTTTATTTATGAAAAAAGGGAAGTATTTTGCAGCAGAGTTATCTTTTTTCAGTGTTGCTGTTTTAACTTCATGTGAGTTGTTTTATGGCATTTGGCACAGGAAAGTAGACTAAATTTGTCACATATAATTCCTGCTGGCAATTTCACACTTGGGATAAGAACCGGAGTTAGGATTATTTTCATGCGCAATTCTGAGTGTGCTACATCCCACTCTCTCTGAAGTCCCTGTCTGTTGAAATAGACCACTGGGCCACCTGGGGGGGGTCAGTGTTTTGTGGGATAACATTTGAGGTGAGCCAGCATCCCATCCCAGGCTAATGGGGTCTGGCCGTGGGATTCAAGAACGTCCACACTCCTCCCCATTATCTCTTTTCCCAGTTCCTTTATTTAATCCTTGACAGCCTGTTAAAAATGGAAGAGCCTTGAAGCAAAGATTCTAAATAAATCTTTGGAATGGCTGCAGTAGTACGTACAACAGAGATACCACGTTTCTGTTACAGCAAAGCCAGAATATGGGAGTGCTCTGGCCGTTCTGTTTGTATCGGCTTCTCATGGTCTCTCACAGAAGATTCGCAGGAAAGTAAAAGAATCCATAAATAACCATATAGGACATTATCCGCACAGTAGGCCTCGAATAGGAGGACCCTAATTGAAGTCCTAAACTAGAGCATCTTATTTGTTGTAACTATCAGCTGTTATAAACCTGGGTAGCTTTGCATTTCATGTAAGGCTCAAATTCATTTATTAATTTTCTAGCCTTGGTGAAATGATAATGATAAATCAGCTCCTTGGTCTAAAAGGAAATTTACATTTAATTACCATCTTTGAAATTCTTACCCTCTGACTTTATCAAAGTCACTTTGTTCCAGTGCTACAGAACAAACAAAAAAAAAAAACTTTTACTTTCTTGTGACAGTTAACCTTTGCATTTTAACACACCTTTCCTTGTTTCACTTGTACACAAGAGCCTAACAGGACCATGACTTGGTTTTAATCACTCCTTACCTGTCCAGTCTAAGTTCACAAATTTGTAAATCGTTTTCTAATGTGTTAGTTAGTGGCCATCTGTATGGCAGGTAACTAAGAATAACCTTCATGGTTCTGTATCTTCTGTATTTCTGGTTTTGCCTATGGAAAACAAATGACACTGTTACAGCAACACCACTCAACAGCAGTAGATATGTTTTCTTTAAATAGTTCTCTCATTGTTTTGTCAGACCCCAGAACTTTAATTGGATATATAAATATCCACTGGATATATAAATATCACTGGATATATCACACTGGATATATAAATATCATTATTCTTTCCAGTCTCGTATCATATTGAATTGAATTATTGATCTTTAGAAACAGGAGGCCTCTTCTTACTCCATTAAGATTTTTTTCTCATATCCTTAGAGTATTAATCAACACAACCTAGAAGGTGTCAAAATATTTTCAGTGTTTTCTTAAACAAAATGCAACTGCCATTTGATAGTAACAGTTTGCATTGATTTTGCAACAAATCCCACGGGCATCCCCTGAGATGAGTAGTTCTAGTAGCATTTTTATTATGGGAGTAATTAAAATTTACAAATGTTAAAGCTTAGGAGGGGGAAAAGCTTTTGAGAAGGGAAGGAATCTGGGTTGTAGTTGTTTGAGAAATGAGCTGGTTTGTAACTGAAGAATTTACAGTGTCATCTGCTCATGGCTACAGGCTTGTACTCCAGAACTAGGCTTGTGACCTTTTTTAGAGTAACAGTATTTTTAGTTGTGTAGTTCCTGTATTAATAAATTTCACTGAATTTCACTGAATTTCACTGAATTTCACTGAATTTCACTGAATTTCACTGAATTTCACTGAATTTCACTGAATTTCACTGAATTTCACTGAATTTCACTGAATTTCACTGAATTTCACTGAATTTCACTGAATTTCACTGAATTTCACTGAATTTCACTGAATTTCACTGAATTTCACTGAATTTCACTGAATTTCACTGAATTTCACTGAATTTCACTGAATTTCACTGAATTTCACTGAATTTCACTGAATTTCACTGAATTTCACTGAATTTCACTGAATTTCACTGAATTTCACTGAATTTCACTGAATTTCACTGAATTTCACTGAATTTCACTGAATTTCACTGAATTTCACTGAATTTCACTGAATTTCACTGAATTTCACTGAATTTCACTGAATTTCACTGAATTTCACTGAATTTCACTGAATTTCACTGAATTTCACTGAATTTCACTGAATTTCACTGAATTTCTAGACTCATAATAACTGACTTGAGAATACACAAGAAGCTGGTAAGGAGGCCAGACTTGGAGCTCATTGTTCCTGTCTTCTGCATGTGAATTGTGACCATTAGGAAAATCTGCTTATCAGTCCCCTATCTTTTCAGTTTGTACAATCTTTTTTATTTCCTATGTATTTCCTCCAAAAGCCTTTTCAGTGGTATTCCTAAATTCTTTCTTTGCCACTCTTTTTTTCTCTTCCAGCAGTTCAGTTTTAGAGCTGCTTGCATGATTCTTGTGAATTTTTACATGCCATCACTTCTCATCCCAGTTGAAGATGATCTGTTTCTACTGGGATTTAACCTTAATAATTACCCTGTTCACATCATTGCTTTCCCCAGTTGTTCCAAAATAATTAAAATGAGAGCATGGACACAACAGAAAAACACTCTTTCTCAGTAGCAGTCTCCTTGTCTGTTATTAATCCACTTGCAAATTTCAGTTCCTATTTATCTTCTGTCAGGTCTTGAAGCTTCTTGCCAAGCAATGGGTCCCATTGAAGCTGATACTGAAAATGTTCTGTTGTTGCAGTGCTCTAAATTAGCTGTGCAAAAATTAATATTGCCGATAAGCCTGAAGGTTCGGTCTTTGAATACCTATTTGACAGGGTATTTGGATATATATATCCAACCATAACTGGCAGCAATTATATGAAAAATCTGGGCGAATTGCAGCTCTTCTTTCTTGATCCAGTGTGTTAAAGAAGACAGAGCCCCCCTATGAAATTTCCTAGAAGTCTGGGGACCAGAAATTACTGTTTTCTCCCTGTGCACTTTCTCATGCTATGTGACTTTGTTCAGGACTTCATTATTTCATACACTCAGGATACAAAGATGCTAAATGGAAGGATGCAATATATGGACAATATTCTGTAGCTTCTTTATTTTTCCCTTTGATATTTATACAGACCAGAATAGCCAAATTTTGATAAAGGAAAAATATAGGAGTGAGAGCATTACTCAAGGCTTCAGAGAACTGATAAGCTACTGTGATGAGAGTATATATTTTCGGATGAAGGAGAGAGGAATTCCAGTACTGGAAATCCATGGAATGATTCAAACCCATTTTCAAAACAGGATGCATTAATAATTCATAAATGTTAATCTTTGAACATTAATGTATTACAAGAAGGTTTTTAAGTGACATCTGAATTCATAAATTACCCTCTGAAGTGGGGCAGGATTATTTTTTTTTAAATAACTTTAAATCATTGTGCTATCTCATTAATTTTTTTCATGCTCTGAATGTTTCCTGAATAAAATATAATGAGGCAGAAATAAATACTTCCATTAGCCT
Source organism: Calidris pugnax (assembly GCF_001431845.1). NCBI lineage: Eukaryota > Metazoa > Chordata > Aves > Charadriiformes > Scolopacidae > Calidris > Calidris pugnax. Next base: position 438,103 of record NW_015090920.1, on the reverse strand, counting down.
TTTATAGCACAAGTATAGAGCTACATGCCTGTGAAGACAGAGAGCCCATTCACTGTACCTGTTGTACACATGTGGTGTATTTGGATGGCAATACCAAATAAGCAGAAAGGCTGGATTTAGCTCTTGATATGAATATGTACGGTTTCCCCTTATTATTGAGTTCATCACACTGCATGGGACTGGGAATAGATCATAGCACGTAACTGGGGGATGTACTGTGATTCTGTTAAAACTTTCCAGTTTGCAGCCACACTCTGCCAGGTCTGTATCTAGTGATGTTTTAGATACAAGTAGTTCTGTCTATGATATCTTCAGCTGCTTTCTGATTTCTGTTTAAATTGCAACTCGTACTGTTTAATAATTTTATTTTTTTTTCACACAGGGATATTTTTAGGTTAGGATTTGAAGGATTAGTTTCTAATTTGTTTTATTGTAGGACATGTAAATTCCTCTCAGAGTCCAGCCTCGGGAGCGTGGGAGGTGGTGAGAGCAGCACCAGGGCTAGTCTGGGACTTAATTTATTTCAGCTGCAGCAACACTGGTTTAACTACATGTCAAACAGCTGCTGCAGCTTTTCTCATCAAGAATCTTGTTTCTGTTTGACACAGATGCTGTTGCTGTGGGGTAAGGTGAAGAGTCCTACCTGCCTAGGTTGTGATGAAGAGAGCCATATTGCAGCAGGACAGTTGGGTCCTTTGTCTCTCTCAATTATAAAGTTATATGGAACTTCCCTGAGGCTCCGCATTTTTTTCCTGAATTGTCACAAAAAAGCTTTAAATGTGCTTTGACAGGCCAAGGCAATATCCATTGGGCATGAGGGATTTGCCAGTTGATTAGAAGCCATAGTGATGAGAAACCATCATGGAGATACTTTCTGAGAAGAAAGTGACTGTGATGCTTTCTCCAGCCAAGAGATCTTGTTAAGTGTCAGCTGGAGAAGCAGCTTAGAGGCAACTTGGTGGGTGCAAGTGCTGAGACTCTCCTCAGACCAGTACAGCACCAGTTCAGGCCCCTCAGTCTCAGAGTTTGCATCTATTTTAAACATAGGCTCTTCGGTCATGATCCAGAAGCCAGTTGTGTGAACAATAGTGCAGTCTGAGAAGGAAAACAAGGCTCCCTACACCAAAAGACTGGTTGCCAAATTGTCTGGACGTTTGCTTATACCAAAATAGTATGGTTTGGAGGGTGAGGAGAGAACTCAAGGACAAGCAGAAAGACTTACTGCAGAAGGCTGTATTTGAGAACTACAGTTACGGTTGGTTTTCTGCTTTATCTATTGTCATTGCATGGTTTCCTCTCTGCTCTTAAAAATTATACTGATATTATTGATTTAATCCTTTCAGTCTTCAAAGGGCTGTTTGAATAATAGTGAGATAATCCTCCCGACCCCTGGAGAGAAAGTTCAGCGTTAGTAAAAACAAACAGTCCTTCTCCAGAAAAGACAGCACTGAAGGGAAGGGGATGTTCAGGCTTGAGACTGGGGCATGTTGTTAGCCCACGTTCTGTTTGGAAGAGTAGCTGTTGATAAAGAAGGAGAGGAGTGGAGCCAAGAAGAGGATGGCAAAGCAGCACACCAGGCAGAGGCCAACCCTCAGTGGCATCTTCCTAGTCCCAGGCAGCACTTCACCTGGGGGCTGTGCCACTGAGCAGCTCAGAGGACATTCAAGATTATCTTACTTTTGCCTTCATGTCTACTTTTCTCCTCCTGTTTTAACACCTCCTCGTTTTGTCTTGCCTCAAAGTAGATCATGTGTTTGCTGCTGTGACTTGCACGTTTTCACAGGTTCTGGCATAGAGATGCCTTGATCCTGATGAAAATTCTGTTTTGTAGACAGGTTTGCTCCCTGTGATGCTACTGCAGTCTCTGGCTTCCCAGCTGGATGCCGGCCTGGGTTATTACAAGGTGTTTTGTTGTATCCCACTGGTCCGTTCTCACAGTTCTTCCCACCCTGGGTGATTTTGCTCAAGGTTGAAAAGATAAAGTGTCAGAAGTAAGGTAAAGAAATATTGGACACTTCCACTCTTGCCTAAAGCTCAGATCCCTAGTGAGTGATGTCATTTGTCTGTAGCTTCTTGTTTTATAACTGCTTTATGTTGTGACACAATTATCTCAGCATCAGACCCGTTCTTTATTCGTTTTATACCAACACTTCTTCAATGTCTCTAGTGATGCAGTGTCAGCCAGCACCACGGGAGGTGCGATCAAAGGGATTTACGAAGTTGCCTGTGAATGTATTTCCTGCATGAAGAAATTAGAAATTACATACATGTGTGATTACTTACAGGGGACTGAAGAGAATCCCTTGTGAATTCAATATAGGAAGACACACACTACATAAAGCATGAACTCAAATCTGTTTTACCCTGGGTGTACAGTCTTACAGACCTCTGTGCTACAGAAAGGTGTTCTCATTCCTGGTGTACAACTGGAGGATCTCAGCTCTGCAGTGATTCATTTGATATAACTCATGTGCAGAGGAATATGAGTATTGATCTAGGCTATTAAAGAGTATCATGCTTCTATTATTTTATAAGCAGTAACTGCATAGAAGGACAACCTAATAAATTGTAAAATGTATTCCAGTTCATAAAATTCACCAGTCTATTGCTCTGCCCAGGGTGACTATTAACAGTTATAGTCACTCCTGTGGAAAGCTGAGGAGCTGTGTATGTCTAGTAATGCATATATAATACAAAGTGTGTCTTCTTAGTAGGTTCTTGCAGCAAATTCAGTGGGGAACCAAATTTCCTCAATTCCCTTCCCTTCCTTTCTTCACTTTCTGCTATTAGACTCTGTCTTGAATGTCATGTGTTATGACTAATGGCATTTCAGGCATTGATTATTATAGCAATATAATGTATCCAGCCAGTAGGATTTCATAGTGTATATATCTGCAGCGTGAGAGTGTAATTGTCTGCTGGCTTTCCAGAAATCACCGGCAATATGACTAATATTAAAAGCTTTTTTTGTTTCTTTCTTTCTCCTTGTTTTAATATAACCCCTCCATGGAATGTGAGGCTCTGGTAATGACTCACTGGGCAATGAGGCAGCAATCTCAGACAGTGTAATATGATGCAGAAAAGGTCATGCGCTTGCTTTCACAACAGGATTATTCATTCATTCATTAAAAATTAAACACATGTGCGAACAAATGATGCATTCAAGTTGGTACGTATTAGTGAATACTTTCTTACAGTTTCTTAAGCCCTGATCAGTTTGTATGAGATTAAACTACTTCAAATTAAGTCTTGTCTTATTAGTGGCATATTCCCCTGAAGTTATTTAATTGTCCCTATTGAAAACAAGTTTCGCAAGGAGGCACATAGTGTTTCAGAATCATGGCTGTATCTTAATGGAGTGATGGTTGTGGTTTTATTCATTGGTAAGTCCTTGCAGTGAGCTTATATTTAAAAGAAAATCACAAAGTTCTATATTATTTATCACTTTTTACCTAAAAATTGCTGATTTTTTAATTGTACTGTTAAAAGTTTTTTTCTTTTTTTTTTTTAAATGGAGTTATGCAGCAAAAATCAATGTGCTCCAAAGTCTTTTGATGTAGCTACCTATTTCAGCCTGAGAGCTTTACTGTGTGTTTTTTACACTGATGTCCCATACTAGAATCCAGCTAGGAAAGGATTGGTTACTCAGAGCTGAATTAAGTTAAAACAGATGTCTAGTCTAGTGTGTGGCTCCCTTCAGCAGTATCAGGTGCCTGCAAAAGAATCTAAAAATAGGATGAGCATATAGTGGTAGTGTGGGACTCAGAGTTGTCTTGAGTCAGAGGTGATATTTTTGAAGTTAATAGCCATCAGCAGATTCCTTCATATGTGAATTATTCTAATCATACTAGGGCTTACATGGACTTCCAACATCCACAGCAACATGAGGCAGGAAGTTTTACAGTCCGATGAAAGAATTCTTCATACAAGAATTGTCTCTTATTGTTGATTCTGAATCTGTCGTTTGATACCATGTACCTCTTTTATTTTAAAAAAATCAGTGAAGAGTGTTTTCCTTTTCACTTCTTGGTATGCCACTCATTTGATGGATCTCCAGCGTATCTCCACTTGGACAGCTCTTTTCCAGGCTAAAAAATTTCTCAGTCTCTGCAGTTGCTTCATATGAGGAATCTATACATGTTTTGGACCCTTCTTACCACCCTTTTCTGTAACTTTTCTAGTTGTAAAATGTTAAGACGAAAGCCAGAACTACCTTCGTAAAATGGTTGTGCCATGAATTTATAAAGTGACATAATTAGTCTTTCAATTTCTATAACTTTCCGTAGGACTTTTTTTTTTCTTCCCCATAATAACAACTGTCTCCCATTCACATATTGTTTAGAACATTATTGAGCTGATTTTTATTTTTGTTGATGTAGGAATACACAAGTGACATGATAAACTTTGAGGAAATGGCATTGGTTACAGTAAAATTTTGCAGATGTAGCCACATCATATTTGAGGCCACAACCTTGACAAGCATCAGAAAGAATTTAGAGCCTATTTAGAGTTCAATGTTCTAAGTGATTTCTGTTGTCCATGAGCTGGGTAGCAACTCAGGCTGGTTTTATAATCCAAATGTAGATAGACCTGCATTGTATTTGCACATCAGCAGACATACAAGATTTCTATTTTTACTTTTCTTTAATTGCAGGTATTTATGAGCCGCCATTTCCTGTATTATTGTGGTGAACCTGCTCTGGATGTGAAGATTGCCTTTTGTCAGGTGTGTGTTCCTTACAGGTAAAACAAGGTACAGTATATACTTGTACTTCATTTTTGCAGTTCATGCCATAACAAATGAAAAAATAGAAGTGAATTTCAGCAGCTTACTGCGAGTAACTGGTTATGAGAATGAGAATAAATATAAAAAATAAAAGAATGCATCACAAAAAATACTTTTCTGTTTATTTTGAAGTTTATTTTGTATTTTGCTATTAATGATCTTAATTTTGTTCTGCTAAAACGTCAGGTAATGATCTGAGGTTTTCTGTAGGTAGAAATAATAGCGGAGTTTGCAAACGGAAAAAATGTTGGCTGCACTTCCAATAAACTTAATGATGTGAAAGGAGAAGTGAAGGGAGAGTAATTAAAATCTTGGAGTTTGCCTTGCCTCCAGTTGAACACCACATACTGTGCAGATTCTAGAGTCATGAGACTGCACTAGAGCCAATTTGGTATTTCTAAATTACCCTTGAAATTGTTTGGGCACAATGCTTGGAAGTCTACAAGGGTGAAAGTAATTTTGTAATACAAAGAAAAAAGTGTATTGATTTTTCCAGGTTTTGGTTCTCTTGGTTAGATTAATTTAGTTAACATAAGTATATATCTGTGTCACAAATCTGTGTGCATGTTTTTCCATCATGAATGAAAGATGACTTTTTTTGCTTACTTCTGAACAGTGTTTTGTGTTTGAATTCTGTCTCTTCATAATTCTTTTGGTGAGATGAGACACGAGTAATCTAACTAGCTGGGGTGACATTAGGGACATTCTTCATTTTTTTGAGGGGTGAGAACAATGCAGCATTCTTAGAAATGGAATTATGGTAAACACTAGGGGATTTCTCCTTTATATTACTTATGGAGTACAAGTAAGTGAAAGTACAATTCCAGAAAAGAAAGGGCTATAACTTGTATGTAAGCAATTAACACAGTAATGAGTGTTGGGAGGCTTGTTTTGTATTTTTTTAACTCGGGAGCACCACATATTTTTTCTGCTGAGAACATTGGCTCTGTCCTTAGTAAATCATTAGCTCATCATCATCATCTCCACTATTCAGTTTGGTAATTTAACTGTCTTCTCTGTTCTTTTATATCTCCCGTTCTTCATGTGCATATATTTGTCTAACTGACTTGATTCTTCCACTCTTTTTTAGACAAGAAAGGATTTTGTCAAACATAGTATTTTTGTAATTTCTTTGACAGAGTTCACTTGCAAAAAAAAAACTTTAAAAAGATTGAAAAAATTGCAAAAAAGATATTTCTTCAAGTTGTTTGAAAAAGATGTTATTGTTGAAAAAGTTACTTTTACTGTGCGGAATGGAGTTTTCTGCATAGCTCTGCTTGCCAGCTTTCCTCTCCCTTTTACTTACCCAGAGCAGAACTGTATAGAAACATCTCTGTTTCACAGAGGCAAGGTACTCTTAATCACTTCTTTGTGTGTATAGTGCCTCTTTAGTCTTGGCATCAATCTGTGCGTGACCATGTATAGCCAATGCTTTCTGGCACTACACTCAGAGTTCTTGATTTAGTGGTAAAATACCACTGTAATTATTCCTTTGCTGTTACCCTAACTTAATTAAAGCTGTTCAGAGGCACATACCGAACCAAGTCTATTTACAATGTTTCTGTTAAAGCATATATTGATAAAATCAACAATTTTGGATGAATTTTTATTACTGAATGGAAATGGTTCATGTTTAAAACCAACAGCAAGTACCTGAAGAGGAGTCATCCCATAAATGCATACAAGAGATACTATCCTGACATTGCAGGAAATGGGTTCCTATTCTTCAAGCACTTACTGCACAAATAACTCTTCAAGGTCTTCAGATCTATTCTCCTTTCATATCCCAGATGGAGTATGTCAGCATTTTTGCAGATTGAAATTGATGCCACTGAAAGAAAACCTTAGAATGAAATTTTAGTTTGCATGTTGAGGGAATTTTTGGGAACTTCTACTCAATTTGTGCTTTTAAAAAAACCCAAACCAAAAAGATTTTAAAAGCTTTAAATTCTCTTAACATCTTTTTTCCACTGTATTCTGCTAACTTGCTTTGTTTTCACAGTCATGGTTACCTATCTTGAACAAAACTTGTATAGACTTCCTAGATCCAATATTACATCAGTGACTGTTTAAAAATAATTATTGATTTTTAAATTACTGATTTTAGAAAACTTTTTATTTTTCACACAGAAAAGACCAGCTTTATTAATTGCATTGCTCTCCATCGATTGGTTGATTCATTTCGTCTGTTTTTTAATTTTATCCTAAATTGATAAGCCACTTCAATGAGAACTAATGCTTTATTCCAATTGGATGGAGTTACTACTTTGACCAATAAAGAAAGAATCTTTTCTTGATGCAGAATGTCCTATAATTATGCCTTCTATCCAATGGGAAATTAATTGGTACTTGTAAGACGTCAATGAACAGCGACCTAGATCTTAGACTTCTAGGACTAAAATGGTACTTTATACTATCAAGATCTGTCTATTTCTAACAAAAGGTGTGATTAAATTATTTAGCTCCTTATACTCTTTACTTATAAAAGACAGAATCTTTTCATTAACGATTAGCATCTTCACAGTGAATACTGTGATCATATAATTGTATTGAGAAATGTTTTTTGTGAGTACTGTTGTTACATGTCTCTTCTTTACCCTTCTTTTTAAAGGAAGACATGATGTACATTGGGGCATAGTATTTTGTGTAGTCGATCTTCTTGCTGCTCTGCTTGTGTACTAGAAGAAAGCTTCTTAAACAATAACCCAGCATTTCAGTGTAATTCCAGTTTCCTGAGAAGTGTAAGCCATTTGAAATATACTGTATTATCAAGATATGCAATAAATAAAGAGGAGCTGGTAATCCCATCTTGGCACTCCTAGGCTCTTAACACACTGTACTTCTATGTTCCCTTCACTACTGTCGATAAATTGAGTGTACTTTTCATTTTTTAGTGTTGCAATGTTTTGGCCAACTTTTAGTGATTCCATTTCTCTTCCCTAATCTTAATTGTATCTTGCTTCTTCCAATGTTATTGCTTTTTTTTCAAATCTAGGGCCACAGAACAAACTGATTAATACAAACTGCAGTGTTTCCTCTCTTTTATCAATTCTTCTGCAAGTTAGATGTGTCTGTTGCTGCTGCTTTCCTCTGTTTTGGACACAATTCCTCAGTGTATCTTTGCTAGCTTCTCATCTCTGGAGCTGTGCCTAAATAAGATGTTTCCAAACATCTTTACTGTAGCTTTCTCATGTACTCTTAAATCTTTTTGTCTTGTCTTTTTAGCTACATTTTCCATTTGCATCACTGTTGAAGCTGTTTTCCATAAAGAAGTCTCACTCTCAAGGAATCTCAGTGTTTCTTGATCAGTCTTCTCATCCTTACCTTCTTTGGTTGGATGTTACCTGTGTGTCAGTGTTGAATTTTTCAGGTGTCAAGGGAATGAGAAATCATTTTGAACTAGTTGTTTTGTTGTGTAGATACTTGCATATTGCTCATCTTTTAGTAGTCTGGCTTGGAATAAATCAGACACTTTTGGGTTACAGTGACTTCTGAGTAAGAGGGGAGACCTCCTTGCCCTCTGAAGGGCAGGTCCCTGAAAGGAGGGTGTAGAGAGGTGGGGGTTGGCCTCTTCTCCCAAAGGAATAATGACAGGAGCAGAGGAAATGGTCTGAAGTTGGGGCAGGGGAGGTTTAGATTAGATTTTAGGAAGAATTACTTTACTCAGAGGGTGGTCAGGCACTGGAAGGGCCTGCCCAGGGAGGTGGTGGGGTCGCCATCCCTGGAGGTATTCAAGAAACGTGTAGATGTGGCACTTCAGGGCATGCTCTAGTGCCCGGGATTGTTGGGGTTTTTTTGTGTGTGTGTGTATGGTTGTACTCGATGATTTTGAAGGTCCCTTCCAATCATGAAGATTCCATGATTCTGTGATACCACGGTTACAAATAAACTACAAAAAATCTTACCTGTAAGGAAGAAGCAGTTGAAAGTAGTTAAAGCTCGGTGAACACGTGTTGGACAAGTGAAGAATATGTGTTTTGAGCATTTATCAGTGAAAAGGAAACAGAAGGCCATCATGCTACTTCTTGTGTAATCAGAACTAGGTAAGAGCCGGTTCTGAAGCTGCATAATTTTTGGCATCTCAGTTAGAAGAGGTTAAACAAGTACAGTGTGTTTAAAAAAAAACAACCCTCCCCCAAACCAGCCAGTACTTATGAATATTGTACTCCATCTAACAAGATCTGTTTTAAAATACAGTGAACAAAGCAAATATAGTAAAAAGATCAATGATTAATTGATCAAGGTTGAGTTATTTGCAAGAGTCAGTTGGCTAAGTGAAAGATTGACTTCCTAAGGGAGAGTGGATTGTGTCTGGGGGTAGGACAAGACTGCTGCAGAGAGATTAAAAGAAGGTAGAGAATTAACCTGTGAAAAAACCCCAAACCACTCGAAACACACCAAAATCAGGAAGACTGGGTGACTAATACAATCCCTACAGGGTTGGAATGAGCTACAAAAATGGGGAACTGTGGTGTGATGTGGCTGATAAGATAAAAATCTTACACCCGAACACACACAAAGATGACAAACCTATTTTATCACTGCCTAGGGACTTCTAAGTTCAGGGAGAGCCAGAGTAAGTCTGGCTTTATGATCAGAAAAATAGATAATATTTCTGCCATAAATATGGCATATACAGAATACACAGTAAAAAATAATTTAGTCAGCTTTTCTGTGCAAATATTCTTTGTATTTTGCAAGTGGTAGCTCCTGTGGCCATCCAGATTAACAAAGCAAAACCTGTGACCCTTAAATCCAAAGCAGAGGGTTCAGTAGATGACTGTTCATCCCAGAATTCTTGCACTTGAATCTTCTGAGAAAATTACAGTTGTACAAGTGGGAGGGTAGCCATTAAATTAATAGCATTGTTGACTTAGCAGATGCACACAGGACGGCAGGGCACACATTTTTTGGAGCTGGCAAGAAGTTTCTGAGATATTGTCATTTCAGATCCTGAGGGAATTGAAAGCATCCACCTCTGAAATGTGCTGTCCCCCACACCAGTCTCTTTGTCTGCAACGAGGTGGAGACAGTGTGGGCCCCAGGGGAGCCATTGGGATTGCTAGCTCAGAACATCCTCTCTTCTTCATCCTGCTCATCCTTGGGCACTGTGCCAACTGCAAATTAGGAGTCAACCATTCAGTCTCATCCAATTCTTTTCACTAGACCTGAATCACAGCAGCCTTAGAAGTTGGTATGTTCCTGTATGTACTTCTGTGTGCAGACAGGGAACAACTGAAGTGCAGTCTCCCCTCAGCTGGTGCCTGCTAACAGACTCTGTGAGAGTACTCGTTGCCTTGGAAATGCAAAGGAGAGCAGTTTGGCTTAAACTGTCATTAGCATGGTTTGTATTTATATATAAAAGCTAAGATGTATGAGATACTGAGCTGTAAGAAAGTGTGATGTTTTAAGCTCATAATAATAAGATGAATGGTCTTCAGAAAGAAAGGTCTTTCAGTGAAATATAATAAATATAAATCTTTTGTGGGGTAGAAATGGACAAATGAAGAGGGATATCAGGAAAGAATTAACTTCATAATATAGAAAATAACATCATTTTGTTTCTGTTATGTTTTGTAACGCTCTCTGTTGCTCTCTGTGCTGTGAAACAAAGAAAGGAAGAGAATACAACTTGTAGCTGTATGTGAGGCAGTGAGTTATTTAAGTTTCACCAAAATTTTAAATAGTTGTTTTTTGAAAGCAAAATATGTGTTCTCTGAGCACTTAGTGATGGTGACAGTATCTTTTTCCTTCATCTCAAATGCTTGAGTCTTGACAGTTCAATTTCTTTACTCATCCCCAATTGCTGGATAGTAAGCAAAAATCATTACAGATATGGCTACGCATTTAAGTGATCCAGGAAGGATAGCTATGTTTTCAGGTCTGAAAAACTTTTACTTCTACTCTTAAATTTCTCAGTACGGAGGAAAGAGAATAGAATCGGATGAGTGTTAGAAGTTTTCAATTAGATAATACTGGAAAGAGAAAATAATGGTGTGTGCGTTCTTGTACATGTAAAATGAAAGTTAAGTTCCAGTCAGTGCTGAAGCAATGTAATTCCATTGTCCAGATATTTATGGAAACCAATGACAAATGGCACTTCAATGCATACTTTCTTTCACATTACAGAGAGGTAGATGTGTTTTGTTCAAAGTGAAAAGTGTGGAGAAATTTGCTTTTGTTTCACGCCTGCAATATTTACTGTTATTTTGGGGCCCTGGTATTGTAGTTTATCCAAGTTCATTTGAAGCTTAGCTAAAAATTTAATAACTCGGTGAAATTCCCCTTTCTGTACGAGACTTATGCATCTTTACTATGATATCCTAAGAAGTAAACCGGATTGCCACGTGTATGTATACCCTTGCTTTGCCCAACCAATTCTTAATGAAGTGCTAATTCCTAGTTTCTTAAAATGTCAGTATCAATCAAATTTGAAAGAGCTTCTGTTGTAGGTGCGTACACAGAAGGGTGTATACTGGAAATTCCTAGCCCTGTGTTCTTTTCTGCTGCCAGATAATCAAAACTTTAATGTAAGTGCTGGTGCAGACCTTGTAGGCATTATGCAGTGAAACAGCTTACATGGTGGGGGCTGGGGAAGGGGGATATTAACTGCTATATAAACACCTAGGCTTCTGGAAGGTGTTTGAGTGAGCACTGATAATGTAACAGAATGAGACCAAAATGTGTTGTGTAGGTTTCTTTAGGATCAGCAAAGTGCATTTGAAGCTTTTGAGAAGAACCTTTTAATCAGGGTTTGAAACTAAAGCTACCATTAATGTGCTCTATTAAAAGTGTAAGTTTCCTTGCTGATGGGAAAAGCTTTTTTATATCTTAATTTTAGAATAACACAAGACTGGCCTTTCCTTATTTAGGCAGTGACTGTTGGGTTAACTTAGAGATGGTTCATGATTTTATTGCGTGCCATCTTGCTTTGGGGGTCTGATCAAATGTTATTTATCCAATAACACTGTTAATTCATTGATTTAGGGATTTGATTTAAAGTACAATCATGAAAAGGATAGTTGTATCATTCATTTCCTGGTTCTTATAAAAGTAAGGAATACTTTGGGCTTAAGTAGTAGACTTACTGTGGTTTAATTTTGCTTATTTATTTAGACTCATAAAAATCAGCAAAATATAAAGAGTAGGGGGTTTTTTGTATTTTTTTTCAGCAGTGTGGGTTTAAAGGGAGGAGACAAATTAGTAGATGACCTGGAGACTTTGGCCTGTCCACAAAGCTGAAATGTTTGTCACTCAGAGGAGGCATTCTGCTTGGGGTGAACTTCAAACTAAATAAGTCTGTCTTGAATTTAATAAGTAATTTATAGTGTTGATATTTTCTACCAAAGCTTCTTATGGTGCACAGACTTTTAAGTAGACAGACTTTGAGAAAAATATTAATCTAAAAAGAAAAAAATTCTATGAAAAATAAAACAGTCTTTACCTTTCCTACTCGCACATAGTTAGATTGTCTTAAGAATGGTCTATGTTACGCAGAAGACAGCTGCTCATCAGGATACTTGTTTATTCTGACCAGGTCTTACCGTTTGTGGTCCTCTGCATCCCATTGATCAACATCACTTTAATTGCTGTTGAAATGACTGAAGCGCTTGCATACATTAATTTTTATGCTGACTCTTTATATAACATTGGTTTCAGAGTAATGGGTATTAATGCTGAATATCATCTGCATTGTTCTGATAATGACATCAGAAAAAAACATGCTGCAAGCCAGAGGGAGCAGTGATTATTTCCTGTCTGTCAGGAGCATATTATTAAAATGAAGCCTCTCAATTCCAGGTCTGGTACGAATAGCTGAGATAGACAGACGAATTTATGTATCTCTCTTCACGTAAAGGAAGGAGGTTTAAGACTAAGGCTACACAGTGCAAATCAGTTGCAGTCTGTCTGTCTTCAGATAAGAAAAATTCAAGCCTCTTTCAGAGACTCTCTGTAAGCTTGAATTAAGCACTATGTCAGTGTCCACAAATCTCTCACTTTCTGCATTTGAGGGGGAAAAAAAAGCAAAACAACAACAAAAAAAAGGTTTGCCCTGTGCCTGATTAACAATTAAATGTAATGTTTCTAATTGCTCTTCAGAAATGAGGTTTTCTGTTTGAATGAACAGCTGCATTTATTAAAATGTTTCAAAGTCTCTAAATGCGGTGGTTAAGATTAACGTACACTGTCCAGTGACAATGGGCCTTCCGGTGAGATTACAAACAGAAAAAGAATTTTAATTGTCCTAAGGCAAACCTGAGAATCCAAGTTCTCAGCAAGGACTGATATATGTTTTTAATGATCAGCATTGTAGAACAATGAAATGATGTCCTTTGAAATTGGAAAAAAACACATTCTCCAAATCAACCTTACATTTTTCTGTGCTCCATCAAAATTCAACTTAGTAGTCCATAGACACATAACATAGTTGATTACTCATTTTTGGGGGGGAGAGAAAATAAGAAAATTTAGAAGCTGCATTTGCGAGCACTGAAAATAAATGCACTGTCAGAAAAAGGCAGGTTTGTTTTTTGCTTCTCCTTACAGAAGGTATTTGGAAAAGTGTTGACTTCCGTGAGTGAATTGTCAATTACTTGAGGACCAATCTGTTGTAGTATGTTGAACTCTTGTATCCTGTGCTTAGCATCACTAGTATACAATCCTAAATTACAAACACTAAATTCTGATTTTTCTCTCAAATTATTATATAATTTGCTCCATAGTCTTCAGGGAACTGAGCTCACTAGTAGTCATAAAATGGTTATAGTGTGACTTTCTGCATCGAAATTCTACAAATTTGGGTGAGGTTACAGCTCTGCAGCGCTAAATTCAGTGCAAGCATAAGAAGTTCACAGTAACTTGTCTTTGTGTCGTGAAAATTGACCCTTGCTTGCGACTAATGTACTTGTCAGGTCATGAGAGCAACTCTTCTATCCTTAGGAACCCAGAACTTGGGAACATCTCCTGAGCGCTACTGAGTACTCTCCGTGATACTGAGCCATGTCAGGTCACAGTTCGTCTCATAAACTGCTGTTCCTTTTGCAACTCCTGTCAAAAGGTACTCAAGGCCTTTACCATATGCTCAGGGAAGGCCTTAGTGCTCATGTGAATAGACTTACTTGCTCCATTTGACCAATGATGAAGACCCGAATTCCTATGTCTCTTGATGCACTTCCACACTGATGTAAGTCTTCTCGTGTTAAGATATTTATTGCAATACAAATGAGGGCAGAATCAACGCGAACACAGAAGGCAGTTGTCATAAAGCAGCAGGAATGGCAAGCAGAGACCGGTAGATGAGAGTAACTGTGTCATAAACATCAGCTGGAGAATTCATTAGCTTTCTTTAATCAGTGGCTTTTTGTGGTTACTTCCTGGGTGAAAGAGGGTTTGATGCAGTCTTTGAGAGTATTTGAGGATCATGTAGATCTATGACAATGAGCTTGAAATGACAAGAATTTATATTAGAAAATTAGGCTGACTCTTTTTTATCAGTATTCTGATGTTTTACCAGCCTTGGTTTCTGTGTTTTCTCCACTCCCTCCCCCGCTCCCTTCTTCTGTACAACAGGGATTTGGGAAACAAGTGGATGTGTCATATATTGCCAAACATTACAACATGAGCAAAAGCAAAGTTGACAACCAGTTTTACAGCGTGGAAGTAGGTGACTCGACCTTCACAGTTCTCAAACGCTACCAGAACTTGAAACCTATTGGCTCTGGGGCTCAGGGAATAGTTTGGTAAGTATCAGCAGTTTTTCTTATGCTTTTAAATAGGATTTGCCTTTTGCATTTCTTCACAGTTTGCTAGCCACAGACATTGTCTAAAATTGCAAAAATACCAGTCAGGCAATGGACATCCTGAGGCAGAGGGAGACTAGTCGTTCGCTTATAAATTATCCTGCTGGTGAGAATGATAGCACTAGGTTTGTTTCTCCATATAGCAAAATGTAACTAGCAAGAAAGAGAGAGAAGGATCTTATCATAATTGACAGCTGTGGCACTATTTCCAGAGGCAGTGCAACTAAGATCCCAAGTAAACCCTGTAATTTTATTCTTTGTACTGTAGAAGTCACTGAGAGCAATATAAAAACTTCTCACATCCCATAATATTTTCAAGTATTCAGAGTGGAAGCCTTTTGAATCAAGGTAAATGGTATTATTTCCTTTATTTCTTAAAGGAGACTTTGCAATGATGTGAATTAACGTGAACAAAAGACACAAATTCAGTAGCTCTCCTAAATAAATACAAAAGGCTTGTGGAATTTGATGTCATTATGTTCAAAAGTTCCGATATACTGGTTGGCTTTTGCCTCTACATTTTTAGAGATGGCTCTTAAATTTCAGTGACTTGTATTTAAATGTCTCTGTGCAGGCATTTGTTGCCTGTTTAATCACAAGGCAGTAGGGTAACTAACATGATCTTTTTTATCTGTAACTTGATCAGAGACGAAGTCTAATTCCATCCGTCATCTTTATCACTGCTCTTTTCTGACGTTGATGTAGCCTGTGTTCCTTTACAGTTGGAGGCAATGGTAGAGCAACAGGTTCCTTTGATCTAGGGGCAAGTGGGCTTCCATGGATCATTGGCCTTGGCACTGTAATTGACAGTGTAACAGCAATTAGCAACACATCCTTAGGTCTCAGTCTGTCACTTCCAGTGTTTAGTATACTTTTAGGCCACACTAGCCCAAAGATTGATCTAAATGATCAAGTACTTTATTTCATATCTTAAACACAAAATGGCTGAAAAATCAGCTTCGGGAAAGAAACCTACTTTGTGTTGAGTACTATTAATCAAACATCTTTCACTGTTTGTCTACTTCCATATGTAACAACAGATGCTTTTTCTTCCTACTTACTATCCTCTATTAGTTTTAGAGAAATATCAGATTTTGTTTCTCTCTGCAACTGAATTGCTGTAACGATTAATTATGAGAAGAAAAAAAAAAACCCATAGAAATTAAGCTAAATAAAATCAATTACATCCTGTAAATTTGTCTATCATACAGTTGACAGGCAAAAATTAAGAATACCTTGGGAAAGAGAATTAAATGAGAAAAGAGTTTCAAGGGAAAGTTAACACAAATCCCCTGAAATGGCTGAGCATCATGGAGGGGCCATAAAAGGTCTTTTATGGTTTGATGATACGGATGTAGAAGTATTCCATGGGGAAGATAATGAACATTTTTGCTCACTATGTGTTATGTTTTAGTCTACCTGTCATGATACAAACTACTATAGTCTACCTGTCTGGATATAAACAGGTCTATGGGGCCAGATGGGATCCACCCGAGGGCACTGAGGGAGCTGGTGGAAGTGCTTGCAGAGCCACTCTCCATCATTTACCAGCAGTCCTGGCAAACTGGGGAGGTCCCAGCTGACTGGTGTCTAGCAAATGTGATGCCCATCCACAAGAAGGGCTGGCAGAATGATCCAGGAAATTCCAGGCCTGTCAGTCTGACCTCAGTGCGTGGGAAGGTCATGGAACAGATCATCCTGAGTGCCATTTTATGCAGCACATGTAAGACACCCATGTGATCAGGCCCAGCCAGCACGGGTTCATGAGGGGCAGGTCCTGCTTGACAAACCTGATTTCCTTCTATGACCGAGTGACTCGCTTAGTGGATGAGGGAAAGGCTGTGGATGTTGTTTACCTGGTCTTTAGTAAGGCCTTTGATACAGTCTCCCACAGTATCCTCCTGGAGAAACTGGCTGCTCATGGCTTGGATGGGACGACTCTCCACTGGGTAGAAAACAGGCTGGAGGGCCGGGCCCAGAGAGTGGTGGTGAATGGAGTTTGCAGATGACACCAAGTTGGGTGGGAGTGTCGACCTGCTGAAGGGTAGAAAGGCTTTGCAGAAGGATCTGGACAGGCTGGATGGATGGGCCAAGGCCAAGAGGATGAGGTTCAACAAGGCCAAGTGCTGGGTCCTGCCCTTGGGTCACACCAACTCCTTGCAGTGCTCCAGGCTGGGGGCAGAGTGGCTGGAGCTGCCTGGCAGAAAAGGCCCTGGGGGTGTTGGTGGACAGCCGGCTGAACAGGAGCCAGCAGTGTGCCCAGGTGGCCAAGAAGGCCACCAGCATCCTGGCCTGTGTCAGGAATAGTGTGGGGAGTAGGACTCAGGAGGTGATCATCCCCCCTGTACTCGGCACTGGTGAGGCCCTACCTCAAGGGCTGTGTCCAGTTTTGGGCCCCTCACTACATGAAAGACATTGAGGTGCTGGAGCAGGTCCAGAGAAGGGCAACAGAGCTGCTGAGGGGTCTGGAGAACAAGTCTTATGAGGAGAGGCTGAGGCAGCTGGGGGTGTTCAGCCTGGAGGAGTCTGAGGGGAGACCTTCTCGCTCTCCCTGAAAGGAGGGTGTAGCCAGGGGGGCTCAGTCTCTTCTCCCAACTCACAGGTGATGGGACAAGAGGAAATGGCCTCAAGTTGCACCAGGGGAGGTTCAGATTGGAGATTAGAAAAAATGTTTACACTGAAAGGGTTATGAAGCCTTGGAATGGGCTGCCCAGGGAAGGGGTTGAGGCGTCATCCCTGGAGGTTTTCAAAAGATGGGTTGACATGGTGCTGGGGGACACGGTTTAGTGATGTTTTTTTTGTCAGAGTTGGGTTGATGGTTGGACTAGATGATCTTGAAGGTCCCGTCCAACCTAGATGATTCTATGATTCTATGTGTCACTCTGCAGGAACGTCTCTTGTTTTCAGTGGACTTGTCCAGTTCAGCTATCATATAATTTTCCTGGTCCATATTATGCCACTGAGCTATTACTTTCTCAGCTGTATCAGTAGCATGCAAATAGCTTAATGGACTGATGGTGTTTAGAGTCCAGAGAGCAAATTCTCAGCCTCTTAGTGAATCAGAAAACAGCTCGGTAAATGTGCATTTAATAGTAGGATGCAATGGCTGAGTGCCCAAGGCGGAAGTTAGAGGAAATACTTAGGAATGATAAAAGTCTCATAGGTCTTGTTTCCATCTTCATCAGACATTTGTCATAGTGAGGGTGATGGTTGCACTAGATGATCATAAAGGTCCCTTCCAACCCAGACAATTCTATGATTCTGTGAGCCATAATTTACTAGAAGCTATTACAAGCTATGAGTGAAACATGAAGGATGTGTGGTGAAGTGATAAATTAATGAAAAAAAAAAGTGAGATAAAGATAAATATTTTAGCTAAGGGAAGACAGTACATGATAGAAAAGATCTTCAGTTTTGTAAGTTTCTAATTGCATAATAATTACATAGTAATAAGTTTATATAGTAAACAAATAGTGTAAATTTCTACTGTGGAAACATGCTATTTAGAAACTATAGGTATTTTAATGGAAAAAAGCAGATTCATTTATGGGAAAAAAATATACTAAAAATCTGGCCTATCTGTGGAGAGCTGCTGGCTCTGGTGGACAAGGTATTTTGCCCTGCTCATCTTCTTATGCAAAGAACAGCCATGAGTAGTTCCTCTATGAAAACAGTGGGAAAAACCTAGGTCATAGTTTCTTTTAGAGCCAGTGTCTTTGTTTATATGTAATGACTTGTTGTTCAAGAAGCATAACAGATCTGGGTTGCAATTTTGTGTCTTAGTGAGACAATTAGCAGAAGTGTAGGAGCTGAATGGTTGATTTCTGATTGTTCCCTTTACCAAAGGAAGACCCAGGTATGATAGCAGCAAGTTTGCTGATGACACTAAGCTGTGTGGCGTGGTCAACACACTGGAGGGGAGGGATCCCATCCAGAGGAACCTGGACAGGCTTGGGAAGTAAGCCTGTGCAAAACTCATGAAGTTCAACCAGGCCAAGTGCAAGGTCCTCCACCTGGGACATGGCAATCCTAGGCAGAGAATGGCTTGAAAGCAGCCCCGAGGAGAAGGACTTGGGGGTGTTGTTGGATGAAAAGCTCAGCATGAGCCAGCAATGTGCACTGGCAGCCCAGACAGCCAACTCTATCCTTGGCTGCATCATAAGAAGTGTGGCCAGGAGGTCAAGGCAGGTGGTTCTGCCCCTCTACTCTGCTCTGGTGAGACCCCACCTGGAGCACTCTGTCCAGCTTTGGAATCCTCAACACAGAAAGGACATGGACCTGTTGGAACAGGTCCAGAGGAGGGCCACGAAAATGATCAGAGGGATGGAGCATCTTTCCTATGAAGACAGGCTTGGAGAGTTGGGGATTTTCAGCCTGGAGAAGAGAAGGCTCCAGGGACACCTTGTAGCAGCCATCCAGTACCTGTAGGAGGCCTACAGGAGAGATGGACTCTTTATGAGGGTTTGTAGCAATAGGATGAGTGGTAATGGTTTTAAACTGAAAGAGGGGAGATTTAGATAAGATATCAGGAAGAAGTTCTTTAGTGTGGGGGTGGTGAAGCACTGGAACAGGTTGCCCAGAGAAGCTGTGGCTGCCCCATCCCTGGAGGGGTTCAAGGCCAGGCTGGATGGGGCTTTGAGCAACCTGGTCTGGTGGGAGATGTCCCTGCCCACAGCAGGGACAGATCATCATCTTTAAGGTTCCTTCCAACTCTAAACCATTCTCTGATTCTATGATAGCTCAGAGGGTTTTAGGCTCAGACTTCTCACAGCCTGCACCATTTCTGGATTTTCCTTCTGGGTATTTGAAGGTAAAAGGGCACCAGTTGTCCGGCTGGAGTGACGGGTTACCCAGCTACTGGAGACAGCTTTAGTGCATAGCAACATCTGGTTTTATGGAGTTATAAAGGTAGAGTATTATTGGTAAATGTTAACTACCTTTTCAGGACTGAGCTGCTTCCAGCAGTTGCAGCCAGTGTCCTGCTTCGTGACTAGTTTAAATTTTTGCAGCTCGGCAAGTGGAGTCCACGCTGTCTTCTCAAGGCTGAGCTGATGAGTTTTTTGCTTTGTCTGGTACATGGCCACATGACTGTAATTACCACTACTTGAGAAAAAGGGGCCTACTCATTCAATAATTTAACATCAGATCTCTCCGCACTGATCAGGTGTAAGGTATTTCATGCTCAGGACAGCCTCAGCACTTACTTGGGACCGAATTCCACTTGCTAGCAACAGCTTCCCTCTGCTACCTGGAACCCCGCATGCCAGCATGCAGGCGTCTGTAGAAGCTTGATAGATATACTTGGATGACCAAGCTGTCTGTAGCCCAGGAGGTAATTGTAGAGGCAGAGTAAGTTGGAGGGGAGACGCGATGTTTTTCAGGGTTCCTACACAAAGCCACAGAGTAATGAAACCTTTATCATACAATTCCATAAATAGATGCCAAAAGCAGCAGAATTTCAGTGGAAAATAATCCATATCGTGGAACAGAAGCAGGCACAGGAAGCAGGGAATGTGGTTATAAAAGAAGTTGGTACTTGATTTCACTTGATTATTCTGAAAATTACATCAAAGACAAAATCACTGTCTTGCTATGGAAGTGTTAAAGTAAAGATATTAAAGTCTTCAGGGGACGATAATTTATTAAATTACATGAAAAAGAGAAAGCCATATGGTGTGAGTGTTAGTTATAATTGTCATTGTATCCATGTGAAATAATTATAAACTCAGCGAGAAAGTGATATTGGCTGTAGACATCGTGCATTCAGTATCTTCGGAAATTAATTGTGGGAACTTTCAATGGGATTTGTGTTAACTATGTTCACAAAAATGCTTTTACCAGCAGGAAGAAAGCAAGCTGCCTGGAGTCTTCTGGGCAGGGAAGTTCCTCTTCACTCTGCACTTAAACCACTGAGAGAAGAGGTAGTTTATACCCCTCTGCAATGTTAGAAGGGAGTTGAAAACTACCTTATTTTACAAGGGGGAGAGAGACAGACAGGTCACTTTCAGCTTCAGTCTGTGGGCGGTTTAGATGAGGGTAGAAGGAGAGGAATTCTCACGTTCCACAAAATCAACAGAAATATGCTGATGTTGGAATGGGTGTTTCTTTGTGTTTTAAATAAATGCTTTTTGCCTGTAAGCGAGGCAATTGATCTGTAGGTTTTCTGCTGTGGTTTGCAAGCTATCTTTTTTCATATTGCCTGTGATATTTTTGATTCTGCCTGTGAGGTCTAGAAATATTTCAAAAGCCCCTTTGAAGGGGGTGTGATAGTTTTTGAATTTATGATGGAAGCATAAGTGAAGTCCAGTTTTCCATGGCAGGCAGTGAAGACATCACTTACAGGCTTGAGGATACAAGTAATTAAAATCTTAGAAGGAGCTTATGAAGACATTTGGCCTGGTTTGTGACCACATTGGTGCCTATACCTGTGTGCATTATCAGGATAAAGTGTTAGCTTTGAAGACAAAGCTGCCTGGGTGAGTATCAAGTAGATAAGTCTGATGATGTTTTTCAGCTGAAATCCGGAATGTTTATCTTTCTCTTTTCTGAAGAGTGAAGACAGGTTTTCATGCTATATAATGGGATGTGGTCTAATGACATGTCAAGCTGGACCAGAGGAGTGTTAGCTGGGAAGTGCTTTATGCTATTTAGTTTATGCAAGACGTTTTTGTGTCTTGGAGTAATGTTGGGGTGGACGGTGGAGGTGAAGGGGAGTATGGGTGAAGGAATGATGGTTTGAGGATAATTTTGAAGAGTCCTGGTAGGTCTTCAGTGAACGCCTTGTAAATTTAGAAAGATATCTCATCTGCAGATATAAAGAAGACTATAAATATATTCTTGAAGCTGTAAATTGGGCAAATTTTTTTGTTTTGTTTTGTTTTGTTTTCTTGGAATTACTGATTTGATTACATTTTTGAGCCTCAATATGGAGGAGATTGCAGAGTGTCTTTGTGTTCCCTGGAACAAGTAGAGTCAGCAAGTCAACTGATAGCTTGCTATATTGCCTAAGGTTACTGTAGGTTCTATTTTATTGATTTAATTTGCTGGTTGAATCTTAAGGAGTGCAGAGTTCTTTTAAATCAGCATATTATGAAAATGGTGCTTGTTGTAGCTTATATTCTTTCCCTAAAGTAGTCATAGAACCATAGAATCATTTAGGTTGGAAAAAATACTTAAGGTCATCGAGTTCAACCATTAACCAATTGGACATATCAGGTCCACCACTAAACCATATCCTTAAGCACCACTTCTGTACATCTTTTAGATACCTCTGGTATGGTGATTCAGCCACTTCCCATAAGTGTTCAAAGGCCAGAGGAGGAATGTGACTGATACTGTCCAGTACAATATTCCCAGTATGGAGGTTTTTTTGTTGCTTTTTAGCTTGGAACTATCATAGGCAAGTGCCCTGTTGTGTCATGATACTGGTAATGGAAAATTTGTTAAGATGGGGTTGGTTAAAACTTCCTCTAATTCTCTACATATTCATGTATTACATACACTAAGAGAATTATTATAGGGAAACCTCTTAAATCCTATAGAGCTCTGGTGGACATCTGTGAAGATGTGAACACAGTTAATCAATACAACCACTTAAAAATAGATTTTAATTTAATATGACTACCATCGGTGTGCAATGTGCCTGTAAATGAAGAAGAGGATCAGATCTTTGAGTTTGCAAAAACTCTTGAGCTCTTTTGTATGGTGATTATTCTTCAGTTCTGGTTTTGTGTAACACAATTGACTCCTCACCTGAGTATGAGGTTCTGAAGTGATATTGCAGTGGGAATAATGGTAAAAGCCATAGAAAAGAGGAGCTGATGCTTCTGAGTATAATCAGTTCTGAGCGCACGCTGACCAAAGGATAGCCTATGCTTTTGCTACGGTGCAGTGGAAAAGAGACAGTTAATGCAGAACCTTATTTGTATTGTTTAGCTGAATGTAGTTTATTAAAGTTCTTGAGAGATCAATATGTTTCTCCATAGTGACCCTGCTATCCCAGTAATTTTTTGGTTTCTTTATGCCAGCGAATTAAAATACTACATCCTTGATAGAAGTCAACATTTCCACTTGTATAAACTGGCCATAGTTCAATAGTTCAGAGGTATTCTCACTGTGGGATAGATCACTAATTTTCCAAGAAGAGGAGAACAAAGAATACATGTAATTCAGAGGAAAAATGAAGTGAACCATGTACCCAGATACACCTAGAGCTCCAGTGGCTCTGAAGGGAATGGCAGTGTTAATTTTGTCAGTCCCAGTCTCTCCAGTAAATCAGTACCATGCATATGTTGTGAGTTCAGTTACTTGCATTTCAGTTACACAGTCACGTCTCACAGATTTCTTCTGCTTAACTTTCTGTTGGTTGGCACTGCAGATTTATCCTGTTCTGTTAAAGATTCTCCAAATTGTACCCATTAGTTCAGCTTGTGTACTCTCTCCCATACTGTTGTGTGCTTCGCTGATGTGAGTTGACATTCTGCTCCTGAGGAGGTTTCTGAAGACAGCCTTTATAGTTTTGCAAGGGTTTTGTGTGAGAGTAATGTAGAAAATAGCTGTCTGTACTGTGAACTATTACTGTACTGTTAGTGAAATAAGTATGTCAGTTTAAACAAATTATTCCCAATGCTAGTATCATCTCATACAATGTCAACACCAGATGAGATTATTTTTTCTCTCCTGAGAACAAGTGGTTTAAACTATTGCCAGATTATTTTTTCCATTTTGGTAAGTTCTTAAATGGTTAAATACTGTAAGTAAGCTCACAACAAGCTTGCATTGCAACATTTTTCTCTAACTACCAATTTGCATTCACATTGTAGCATTTTTTTGAATTTCTAGTGTGGCTGTTGCTCTGAAATGTCAAAAATTTAGTTGCATGTATTCAGTTAGCCACTGATCACCATCTGATGTACACCGAGAAGACCACGTTCTGGTTTGTTGTTCTTATTCTTCAGAACAAGAGCAGGTTTCCCAATTGTATTTGGAATCTGGATCAGCAGCGCGTGAATTTTAAAGCACTGAGAGACTCCCAGTGGGAACAGCAAAGATTGATTATCTCTGTGGATTTGAGCTCCAGAATATTGAGTGAAGGTGCTTACTTGAGTTGGTCAGATTTGTGTGTCTTAAGGTGATATAGATATAGATCTATATCACCTAGATATAGAGATATAGATATAGAATTTGCATAGTAACACGTATTTGGGGATAGTTAACTTGGATATAGGGTGAGAGAAGTCAATGTTTTGCAGTGCTCTTGCCAATGACCCAACAAAGAACTTAGCTTGGACATGGAGGAAACTGCCGTTAGGATCTTAGGGAACAGCTGCCATGTATCCAACTACTGATGTGTAACGTAAGTGGGAAATAAGCAAAAAAAAAAGATATATATCCAGAAGCAGTGCTTGAAGGCACCTGTGGCAAGATGAAGACCCATTTTTACGTGACAGGGGTACCTGAGATGCAATATTTGAGCAGGAATAGTTGTTGGGTTTTTTTTGACAGCTGAATTTTAATTACTTCACAAAAAAATATTTATCATTTTTTTATCAATCAATCAATTTATCAACCTATTCCAAATTTTCTCTCTGCAAGTTTATGAAAAAAAAAGTAAATAAGCTGGTATAGAAACTATCTCTGTGCAACCTGTTTTTGTGACCCCTGACAGCAATATTCACTTTACTTGGTCATAAACTACAGTACTGCAAAGGCACTGTCAGGCTCATTTGAGAGCATTGACACCAGGATTTTCAATTGGATCAGTACAATTCTTAGGTATAGACCAGGTTTGTTCATAGCCATGACTGGATACACATCTATAATCCTGTTAGAACCATTAAAAAATTTATCATCTGTTTGTAAATTCTGTGGCTAGAGAAGTAATTTTTGTATAACTTAATCTCTTTCTGTGCTGGCTGATTAAAACCTTGATTTAATGTATACCTTTTGCTATTAGGTAGTAAAATTTTATAACTCCCTTGATGGATTTCAGGCACCTATCTGCTCCTATCCTATCAAAACCTTCCTTTTGGTCACTGCCAGATCTCCCTTTTCTCACATTTGTTCTATCTCACTCCTACGCTTCGACATATCAAACAACTTCTTTTCAAGACTCTCCTTTCTTCTCCTGTTGTGTGAGGTTGTCTGCCTGAAATTCAGAAAATTTCATTTCAAGGAGGAAATCCAAGTTTGAATGAACTACTGTTAGTGCATCGAGCCATCGAGTTCAGACTTACCCTTTTATTTCGTTCACTCGAAATCCTGTCACCACTGAAATGAAGACTCTTGCATTGTCATCACTGATTCTTGTGTGTTTAACAGGAGAGCAATTGCACTAAACACCTTGTGTTCCCTCTTAGGGACAAGGGTTTTCTCCTGTGATAGGAGAATAGCTGTGACCATATAGAATCAGAGGAGTGGGACTATAAGACAGAGCCCAAATAAAAGGGCAAGTATCAAAACAAAGAAGGAATGAAACCAGAAATAGGAAAACTAGAGCTAATCTGGAAAGAAATGTAGCTCAGATAATTAAATTTTCTTTGCCAGCAAGTATTGTTGTTACTTATTCTCTGATATTAACATGGTCTACAGATTTTCACAGTAGTTTACAGAAAGCAAAAAAATTGCCCCTAGGACCTGCTATCCTTAGACAATCATAAAAGTGAAAGCCAAAAAAAAATAGAATGTAACAGAAGTTGTGCAAAATAGAAAGAGAATATGAAACAAGATATTGTGTATGAAGCCTAGATGAAGTTTGTGAACAGTGTCTGGTATGACGTAAGTGGGAAAACTCACCAGAATGGGCCAGAGTGACAATAAAGAAAGAGGCAGTTAGGAAGGGAAGCAGAAAGGAGGAATACTCAAAGGCAGGAATGAAAACAAGTGGCAAATAGGACATTGAGGGGGTTTGGGGTTTTTTTTTTGCTTTTATTCTTTTCTGGATTTGTGATCTTATGGTTTTCCATCCAAAATTGGTTAATGCCCATTTACAAACTGGAAATAAATTTTGTAGCTCTGAGGTTGCTAATTCACCGTGAGTCACAGATGGGGGGGCAGACTTTCTAATTCAAAGAAAAATCTGGTTTTAAAACTATGTCAGAGCATCTGCGTCTTGAAATCTCTGGTGTAACGGGGGCAACTCGAAAACCTAAGTAATTTTTAATTAATAATAATTTCTAATTTTGTTCCCGTTGAACAAAGGCATTTTTGTATCTTTACAAATCATCAGTTTTACCTGCTAGCATCTTACCTGTGTCAGAGGCGTCCCTCAGCATGAGAGACTGTAGATAAGGAGGTACCCCAGTTCAATGAGAGAGCAACCTGAGTCAGTGTTGGGGCAGGCTGTGGACCAGCCCTTCAGCTGGGAAAGTAAAGGAGACATAGGTGGCAGCATTGGCTTTCTTCCACATTTTGGTGTCTCCCATCTTCTGTTTCTGTCTGCTTCAAATGGCTTTGCAGAGATTGCAGGGTTAATTTTAGGAAACCAGAATTTGAGTAGCCTTTTAGGGTTAACCTGTTTACCTTAACTCTTTTTCCTTCCATGATTATCACGTTTCAGATGATGACTTGCTGACAATACGTTTTTAGTGCTCAGTTAAACTTTTATATTAAATCAGTTGAGAAATGCAGCAAGCAATAATGTGACAACAATGCAGTTGTGAAATAATGTTTCTTTTTCTCCAAACTGACAGCTCGTTTTGTGTTTTTTAAGGCAAGCCAGCAAATCTTTTAAATTATGACTGTAAGGGTGGCTATAGAAGATAGTAGCTGTTTTCTATTTTAGTTTGTAGATCCAAACCCAACAGATTTATCATGTGACTGACAGTTTTAATGTGTTAGGTACTCAACTTCAGCCAGGTGCTGACAGACTCTGCCATGGTGTCCGTATTTCCCTGGTCTTGTTAATTGTTTTTAAATGAGGAAACTGGACTTTTTCTGGCTTTGGTGCCTTGATGCTTAACAGAATTTGCAAACTATCCAAAGTTTGTATACCATACGGACAGTTCAGAGCACTGACTGTGTGATCCCTTTACCAGAGTCAGTGTCTTACACCCATTCTCTGTAGGCTAGGCAAATGTTTACTCAATATGGTTTAGCTACAAATCGTGCTTTAAATTCCTTTCCTCATCCTTTAAATTCCTTTAAATTCATTATCTGCCACTGAATATTGATAGGCCCCCCCAGCTTTGATCTATTTTTCAGATTTTTACCTTGCTCTACCTTCAGTAAATCCTCGAGCATACAAAGAGTGAGTAACGTAGCATACTTTGGAAACCATGGGATTGTCATCTCTCACATGTCACATGCGTAAAGGAAAGCATTTTGGCCTAGAGCCCTTTTAAACAGCATGGAAAAAAAAAAAAAAAAGAAGCTTGGCTGCTTTCACTGACCAGGTTGAATTTCCAATGCTGACAGTTAACACAAGTTATTTTCGGCTAGCAGACTATCGAGTGAATTAGTGATGAGAAATGCAGAACCAGAAAGTACTGGTTTTACAGTTCTCTTCAAAAAAAGGATTCTACAACCAAGTCACTTTCAGAGCCAAGAATCAGCAGAATGCATACAAATGAGAAGTATGTATATTCAACACATGAATATATTTTAGTCACCAGGGGAACTAAAATGGCACCCATTCTGAGAGGAGTGCCGGGTGACGTGTGAACAGTATATCTGTTTCCACATTGCCCTTCCTACAGTCCCCCTGCACCGACTGTGAGTGACAATGACTATGGCAAAAGAGTTTATCTTGCCTCAGTATACAGAACTGATCAGTGGACTCCAAAATGGTTCTTGTTAGGGCATCAGCAGCTCCTGTAATTAGAAAGATGGCTAAATGGAGGTTCAAGCTGTGGATGAGAGAGTCACAGAGATTATTTTTTTTTACAACTTGAGCCAAAAGGGCATAACCTTATGCACCTGAATTGTCAGCTCGTTCAAGAAATTTTAGTCTGTGCAAGGTGTGGAGCTTCTGGATACACAGGTTTGTGGTGGTGATGGAGCTGGAGAGGATAGTAACCTTTAAGAACTGCTAGAGGTTTTGATGGAAGAACACTTTATTAACATGAAGAAATTTAATACTTTCATGTCTGTAATCGTTTTAGGAGAAGATGTCAGCAGACCAGGTTCAGCCTAGTAACAGAAGAATTTGTCAGGAAGTAATAGAGGGCAAATTTTACTGCAGACACTCCTTTTTCTTAATAGATCCCAGCCTGTGGTTCCCCTTTTCCCAGCAGTTCTCCAAGTATGTAGCTTCTTTTGCCATATAGTGAATTATTTTGTTGTTTTACTTATAGCACATTTTGAGCCACTGGTGACAGATGTTAAGTGAACTTTTATTGTAAATATGTTTACTAAAACATATTGTAAATATGTTTTATTGTAAATACGTTTACTTTTTTCCTGTGCAACTTTTTTGGATTGTCTTATGCATGATGGCTAAATAATTTTCCCTCAGATCACACATCTGGAATCTTGGCAGATAAGAGCCGTCGCAGCATGACTGAATTGAAAAATAGATTTCACAGCAAACTTTTAAAATCTAGTTGCCCTTAGAAATACAAATTCATTCTGCTTCCCAGTTCATCTTTGCTGGAAAGGGCTGCTTGGCTTTGACATATAAGGCAATGACTGTAATACTTTAAACAGAATGAGTAATATGGATTCAAATTTGGACTGCAGGTGTCATGGATATGAGAATGTTGCTGTCATAATCCTATATGGGTGACAATAGAGGGACTGCATGAGTTTTGGACTTGGACTTTGTGTTTGCTTTTTTAAGAATAAGCCTGAGTGCATCTAGACCTCTGAACAAGTTTTTTAAGATCATAAATATCTAGGCATACACTGTCACAGATCTGACTGGGAAAAGATTTCTGCTGAAGTACTTTCTTCTAGCTGTGGCAAGGATTTGTCTGTTTGACTCCCATTTCAATAACCACAGTTATGACTGGATATGAGAGCAGTTCTTATTTCTTTTTTTTTTTTTTTTTTTTTTTTTTTCATAAATTTAAAAAAAAAAAAAAAAAAAAAAAAAAAAAAAAAAAAAAAGTTCTAGGAAAAATATTAAACCC
>NW_015090920.1:387963-409438 GCF_001431845.1 Calidris pugnax | reverse complement strand
GTTGACATTTCTATGGTGAAAAAGTAAGCCCTGCTATAAGCTTTTGTGTGTTTAAGTGAGAGCGTTTTTTTTTTTTTTTTTTTTTTTTTTTTTGTCATTTCCATACATTTTCAGACAGAAATTTGTATAGAGCTCTTTAAATCACCTGTTCTTGTTTAATGTATGGATAACTAGAGCATTTTGGTCTGATTTCTGAAAAAAAAATGTAGCTCAACTAAAACTAATTTCCATTTAACCAGGGCTTTTAGAGACCTGTATTTTGCTAGGTGGGAAATAGAATAAGTATGTTGTAGTTAGGTGAAAAAACTGTATTAAAATGCTACACTAATAATTTCAGTGGCACTATAAGGAAATTATACAGGAGACGTTGACATTTCTTAATCAAAATGTGCCTTGTATGCTCTTCTCTGTTCTAAAATATGTAATATCTAAATGTAAAATAATATGAATTGGACAATAAAGTCCTTCATTTTCAGTGGACTTTATTTCTGTACAGAACCATAAGTCTTACAAGTAAAGTTTGAGAGCAAGCATTTTCTAGTGTAGTACACTAAGTGAAGAGGTGAAGAGCATTGTACAAGCAGAGAGCAAGACTTGTCCTTTCTGTTTTTAACTGGATTTTTCCTACCATAGATTTATTAGACATATGAAAGCATGTGCACACTGAATGGTGGGTATGATTCTCTAAGATTTTTCTTTGAAAACAAACCTGTCTTTCCTGATTAAAAACTGAAATGTGAAATAAGGGCCACCCATTTTGAACTTGTCTTAAAATCATCCTGTTTTAATGGTACATCTTTGAAGTTTAGGGTCTACAGAATTCATTATATGATCTTGACAGCAAGGTTGAACTCTCTTTCAAGGACCAGAATGATAATCCCAAATGATTCAAGCACTTCTGTCCTCTCCCACGTTACTTCATTCCAGCACAGGACAAGAGATCATGTGTTGAGTATTTGGCAGGGAGTTACCTTGCTTAGGCTGCAACGTTCCCAAAGGCCCAGGGAGGGGACCTGCTGCCATTTAAAATGCACTGAGATGGCAGCTTGGTTTTACCTTTCTTTTTATCTTTGCTGCTTAGGTTTCATGTCATCTTGGCACGTGAAGGGCCTCCAAAGGGCACCAGCTGGAACGCTTTGCCGGCAAGGTGTTTGCTATGGCAGGATGCCTATGTTTGTCTCCTCTGCTGCACGTCAGCACACACACAGTCTTTGCTGCCCCATGCAGCCCTGGAAGGAACCTTTTGAGCTCAGTCAGATATCTCTGCCATGATGAGGAAGCTCACAGAAGGTCTTGGAGAGTGATTTATTTATTCTGTGAAACATCCATGGCGATAGTCAAAAAGTAAAGGATGAGATGTGTTGCAGCTGGGGGGGCAGCTTTGGTTGTATTTCCTAGTCTGTTACCAGCTGATTGCAAGAGGCTGTGAGCTGGTGGAAAATCAGAATAGCTGGAACTGTACACAGTAACAGGAGAAGTGCAGCAGTCAGTCATTATGAAACTGTATTGGTGGTCTTAAGCATCAGCTCTGAATATTGTCTCAGAAGCCACTGAATTTCCCTGCATTTTGAGGAGAAAAAGACCAGAGCATAGAGCATCCATTCCTGACAAAAGATCAACAACTCTTCATTAGGGTCATATTGGTAATTTTCTGGGTTTTCAGCACACAGGCTTGGTTTCAAACCTAATAAGGACATTGAAATGCTCTTTGACATTTCTGTGGCCTTTGACTTTCTACTCTTAGGGAGAAGCTGTTTCTGCATATTGGTACGTGTATGGAATTCTTTTTTTTACACCATTTTCAAGGAAAACATTCACTATTTTAAAAGATGCTTTCTAGGAGAAGTTTTCACTCTAAAAATAATGATCTCTTTTTCTTTAAAAATAATTACTGAAGAGAGGAATATGCATAGTTTGTAAATAGAGATGTATCAATGTTTGCCACTAGAAACTTAGAAGTTACATGTCAAAAGGAGAAAAAAAAAGGTAAGAATGATAAAGTCTAATTTCAATTCTAAATTTTCTAAATTCTAAAATTTGGACTGATAAGTGAGCTCAACACAAAAAGCAAGCAAATAAAAAACACAAAAATCCCTACCAGAATACACTTTAAAGTTTGCTTAAAGCGAAGTAACGTTTTCAATCTTTTTGTTAGAATGCTTACCTGGAATGGGACCTTAAGTAGAGAGAAGAAAAATCACTTAAAAATTTTTATGGTTAAAGTTTCATAAACCACTTCTACAGAAATTTTGCTGGATACAGAAAAAAGAGATTTGGCTCTTCTTGTACCTTAAAATGACTTCTTCAGAAAGTTCAGTAGTGATAGTTATCTGAAAGCAAAGTCAGAAAAATTGCTGTGAAAAGGATTTATATATACATCCATCTATGCTTTTCTTTTTATGTATATGTGTATATACATTTAGATGTGTGTCTGTGTATGTATACAGAATGTGTTCCGCTCCGTGTACCAGTAGTGATTGTTGAGGATGAGGTGTCATTAGCGTTCTTGTTAAACATGATTTTCAAGGTTAGCAGTTCTCTCCAATGATGGAGATCTCAGCACTGAGTAACCAGGGGATTTCAAATACACGGATCAGTGCTTTTTTTAACAAGGTCAGTTTCAGCTTTCTTCCCTCTTGCTGTGGTGGGATGAAGGAAATTAGGTAAAATGCTAATGATAGTGGCAAAACTACCTTACTTAAAAGGGTCAAGTAATGTAGATATAAATAGCAGTGATTCTTAATAAACACTGCTGCAGCTGGAGTCTTTCTGGAGGAAGGCAAAAATGACTGGTTTGTCACTCTTTTTCTAAAAAGAGGCTTTCAAGAAAGATTTTAAAACTGTATTTGTTGCTATAAATATATCTATATATAATGATAGGTCAGAGGAACTTTTAGTGTCCCTTGGATTTCTGCAACATTTGCTGAGGTTGCGAAGAGTCTCCATTTCACAGCCTGCCCCTGGAGGCTGGGAGATTCCCTTCCTGTTCCAGGCTTCCATTCTGTCATCTGAGAGCTAATAATAGAACTTTAATGAAGTAGTGGCTTGAGAAAGGGTAAGCATCTTGAGAAGGATGTGTGTGCCTCGTCTGAAGGATCTTGAACCTATAAAAAAATCGCCATTTGTTATGCTAGGGGCCCATCTCTAAGAGTTGATTAAAAAAAATATGTTTTCTGTGGTTTTGGCAGTCTGTTCTGGGGTACAATATAGAGGAAGTGATAAATGTTATGTTTCTTTGTTGATTATAAGAGTTATTCCTGAATAGAAAGAATAATTTTAAGTATTTACTTGGTGTCTATTGAAATAAAAATGTGAATGTGTAACTAGAATGCTTTGCTTTGCTTTTTGAAATGGGTATAAAAATGAATGGCTGATTCTTCAAGCATATGACAACAGAGCATTGCTCATTGAGCATTACAGTCTGAACTCACAGACAATATCAGCGGTAAATGATGATCTGGGTTTGTGTAAATCTGACTAGAATTAGTTTCAATCATTTTTTCTATTTTTTTTTCCTGCTGAAGTCAGCAAAGAGTCTTGTTGAATAGCTGTGATTACATATACGTCTTGGTAGTCAAGAATTTATATTCACATCTGGCTAAATTTTTTTTATCCCTGCTAAATAGGTTTGTTTCAAATTATTTACATTTTAAAAAGGCATATTTAACACTAACATTTACCTTGCCAAGCTGGCTATAAAAAGAATTTATAGTGAATTCTGTCTGTACAGCTGCCAGAGATATGGTAGTAAACTTGGAGGATTTTTCTGAGCTTATGTTGCAGTAAAACTACCATTTTATTACAAGACCAGGGGTGAATTACTGTCTTTGTTACAAAAATAGGGCAACTGTATCAATTAAAAAAATACATTCATAGTTGAGCAAGAGATGTTATGATAGAGTTTCCAGAGAAAGAAGCGCAGGCTTTTAGATGCAAGTCCAGTCTCTTATTGGAGATACTGAAATTGACTTTCATGCTCAGCCTTTTCATAGCAGTTCGCAGACACTCATTACTCTCTCTCTCTTATTCCTGCTCCCTTGATTCAGCTGTTTATACAGACACTCTTCTGCCAGTGATTGAAGTTTGTCTTAAGAAGGCTGATATATCATCAATACTAACCTTGGTGTTCCAAGGTAAGGATTTTGTGTAGCAAGCACCAGAGAGAGGACCGACGTATGGTATCTGAAATTTCACTGTAGTAAAGTGCATAGTTGGATGTGTAAACAAAAGCTTCTCTCTGGTGAATAAAAAAATATCACACATCAGTGCCATTAATTTATGCAGTGCAATGGATTTCCGTATCGAATTCTTGAAGTAGTTGGACACCTTCTATTTGATAGAAGTCAATGGCAGAACTGCAGTCAAGATCGTTGTATCTCAAAGTAAATACCACTGTACAAATGATTACTTTTAGTTGTTTTCTTTTCCTCTATGATATGTAAAGTACTGGGTTTTCTGATTTTAGATTGATGCTTTTTTTATCTCTTGCTTTGATGGAGAGAGAAAATTCAGAAGAGCAAATGGAGATCAGAAACTGGAGAAAATGGTCGCCCAGACAAACTTTCGGTGTTAGTTTCCTAACTCCTAGTCAGTGATTTTATGATGTAACTAATGAGATTAAAATATGAGAAAAGATTATTAAAATCAAAGTACTCTTACATAACTCAGATAAGTCTCATGTAGGCTTTTCTTCTTAAAAGAAGTTGGGTCATCAAGTAATCTGGATTAGCTGAGAGATTTGTCTGCTGAAGTATATTTGCAATATATGCCCAAGAATGAAAGAAACATTTTACTGTTGAAAGATCATGGGTTTTAAAGCCTTTGGTTTTGCGTTTTATTTCTTCAATACTTTCTTAATGGAATTAAGAGGTATTTTAGTTGTGGCCTTTGTGATGCCCTGTTGTGGCTGAACTAAATGAGAATGAAAGACACAATTCTGACAGTTGCTACAGGAGATTTGCTTTCTGCTGCATACTATTAGATTATGAATCACACGTCTTGTTCCTCCTAATGTAAGGTTTAGTTGAGTGAAGTTCTCTGGCCAGAATGGAGTCAAGTCAGACAGGATCTTTCATAGCCTTAGCATCTGAGCTGTTTCATCTGTGCTTTAACTAGTGAGTGCAATATCTTTGTTTCTGCATGTGCTTAGGATGGTATTAGCTGGGTAATAAAACTTATATGCCTTATTAATGAATAAGAGGAAAAAGAATTGTTACCAAACGGCAGAATGGATGATGCTGGAGAGCACCTCATCCAGCCCACCTAGAACCCAACTCAACTAGAGCAAGTTGCTCAGGGCCACTGGAAGAGTCTGGCTCCACCCTCTTTACTCCTCCCAGAAGATATTTAAGAACAGCGGTAAGATTCCCTTGGAGCCTTCTCCAGGCTAAACAAACCCAGTTCACTCAGCCTCTCATGTATGATAGGTATTTCAGTCCCTAATCATCTTCATGGCTCATCAGTGGAATTGCTCCTGTTGGTTCCTATCTTTCTTGTACTGGGGAGCCCGGAGCTGGACCCAGCACTCCAGATGTGGCCTTAGTAGCACTGAGCAGAGTGGAAGGATCGCTTCCCTTGACCCACTAGAAACAGTCTTCCTAAATGCAGCCTAGTGTGCTGTTGTCCTGCTTTGCCATGAGGGCACGTTACTGGCTCATGCTCAGCTTCTTTGTCCACCAGGCCCCCTGGGTCCTTCTCTGCAAAGCTGCTTTCTGGACTGTCAATCCCAAGTATGTAATGGTTTCTGGGGTTATTCCTCCCCAGGTGCAGGACTTGGCATTTCACAATGTTGGTAATTTGGGGAGATTCAATATTTATTTTTACTTTTTTCTGTAAATTAACATTTTGACCTGAAATAGTTTCACTGTGAAAATGTTAAAATGCAACTTCCTGATAGTTTCAGAACACCTGCAAGGGCAGTCATGAGAATTTTATTTTTTTTTTCCCTCTGAACATACTTTCAGGGGAGATCCTGCCCCAGATGTCAACAGTGGACTAAAGCATTCTTCACAAAACTCCTTGTCACCTCTAGCAAACAATTGTTCTTATTTATGGGATGTATTTGGTGTGTTATTTATGCAGTGTAGTGTAATTGAAGTATTACTTTTTCTTCTCCACCTGTGTGGTTTCCAAGACATATTGCCAACACTTTTTTATTTAGAGCACTTGTACATTTTTGTTGGCTTTGTGACTAAGCTACCAGTGCTTGTGTGCTTTCTGCTCTGTACTCGGTCAGTAAGACTCTGTCAGTGAATGTCAGTGAATGTCTACAATAAGCAGGAATTAAAAAGAAAACATTTACAGGATTTTGAATATTTACTTTGATGCTTTAAAAAGTATTTACTTTTAGAACAACCAGTGGTTTTGTTGATTTATCTTTTGAGAAATGCACCATTGTTCTTCATGGAGTAGGAGAAAACTTGTGTCATGCCTTTCCTCATTCTTGGTAAAAGGGAGGATCAGGAGGAGGGTCTGAGAACTGTATGTTTGGGAACATTTCCAAGAATTAGTGTGCTTTGTGAAATGTAGAAGTCAAAATTTGTGTAGTCAGATTTGAATCACGAAAATAAGTGGTTCAAATTCATAGGAGGTGAAGAAAACCAAAATAACTGATGGTTGTACAAAACATTTAAAAGTTTAAGGAGAATTTTAGGAGTCCAGCTTTAAAAGCCCACTTTGCAAACCAGATCCTGCTTTTCTTCATGTTTTCAAAATTTTTAAGTAAGTGTATGGAACAAATTTTTTCATTATCAGAAATGGTAAAGATCTTTGTGAAATTGTTCTGTTTCTACTTATGTTATTGGGATTGGATTATATGGTCTCGAAGTATGATTTAATAACTTGATTCCAGTAGAAATGCAAGGAAAATACAAACTTCATTTTAGATGAAAGTGGGCAATTGTTCATTGAGCCACTTTGTGAACGTGTCCTTAATCATGACAGTAAAAGCAAAAGCCTCTCCACTGTACCCAAAGCACAGAGTTGCTTTATGAAACAACTTTTTGTCTCATCGAGTTTTTACTGTATTTTTATTTAAAGTTGCTTAACTATTTTTTTCCCCACCCTTTGAAAATAAGTGTTAATTTCCTATGGAACTGGAGTTCAGAAGTAGTGGTGTATGCCATCTTCTGCTGATGTGGTGGTACATGTTTCCTTTTGATGTCATCTTTATTCTCACTAGAAATTATCTCCCTTTGCCCCAGTATTTTTCTCAGTGGAAAAAAAGGCAGTAGTAAAAGTGAGGGTCAGAAACTTGCCATGAGAGATGCAGGGTATTTTCTAGGATGCATAACCCCTGTGTTTGTAATTACTGCAGTGCTGCATATGATGCCGTCCTTGACAGAAATGTGGCCATTAAGAAGCTCAGCAGACCATTTCAGAACCAAACTCATGCCAAGCGAGCTTACAGGGAGCTGGTCCTCATGAAGTGTGTGAATCATAAAAATGTAAGTTTTCAGTAGGTAACTGGAGAAGCGGTATGTATATCGGCTTGTTAGAAGGAAAATTGTTTTATTGGGTGCGTTTTTAAAACAGAAGAAATGAAAAGTAAACTATGCTCAAGGGCTACAGTCTTTCTGGTACTGTATGCCCACATGAGAGAGTGAAGTTCTTCCATGTGCTTATTTAAAGGCTACACCAAATGGAGGTGCTGCTAGTAGGGCTAAGGTGATAGAAGGGGAGAGAGCAGAATACATTCTTTTAAACTTCTTATCCAGAAATGCATAAGTGGTGGTTGGAATCCTGGCTCCATTCTCTTGTCACTAGGATCTGTGACTCAAAAGCAGTGTCTCTTGAGTTGGAGGACCCATACATAGGCGTCACTCCTTGTTCTGGAATTCAGCTGAAACCTCGTCATATAGATGCATTGTATAGATTGTACAAGATGAAAGATCATCATAATGAGGACTGCTACAAAACTGCTGAAGAAAATTAAGAGCCAAAAGCACTTTTCCAGTCTCACATATTCATATGTAAGCTAATGTTTTGGAGCCAGGGACCCTCAAGCCTCAAGACATTTGGCCATTCCTTCCATGCAGAGTGTTCTTGTTGAAATGAACAGTACTGGCAAGTTCTAGACTTCCCTGCTTCTTGCACCCACTACATATTGTATAACATTTAGTATCCATAATGAATGAAAATATTCCTACACTACAGCAAAAGAGTTATTCCAGGGCTGTATGTTAATTGTAACCATCTATCTATTAGTTAGAACTATCTACCTAACACTATATAAGCTTGCTGTTTTGTCATGAGATGTGTAGGATTGCCCCACTGCATTGTGAAGGGATCTCCCAAGGATTTAATTTTCTTACAGTTCCTTGATTTCTGCTGTGGCTTGGTGCCATGCCTGTGTGCCCCTTCCTTTTCATTAGGAGCGAATTTTTCAAAAGCATGGTGTAAGGTGAGATTTGACACTTGTTCTCAATTGCAAATTCACATGGAAAGAAAATGAACTGACCCTAAAATGGCAGACAGCAGGTCTTTTCACCTTTACTGTCCTCTGCCCCACTGCTGGGCATTGACATATCCTTACACTTCCACTGGTTGATCAGGACTGTACCTGTCTCCTCCCTGTTGACTTGGATGGACAGTACCCTCAGTCAGAACAATGCATGTGGCTTTGAAATGCAGGGATGAGTGAGCAGTTCTCTCTGTAAGTAGGAGAATGATGCATTCTCACTTCATATTTTTAATGGTCTGGAAAGAGCAGAGAGCAGAGGGAGCAGTATTAATTTTAAATGTAAGTATGCTGGATATCTGCAAGTGCATGGGTCCTGATGGGATGCACCCACAAGTGCTGAGAGATCTGGCAGAAGTCGTTGCTGGGCCCCTCTCCAACATCTTTAAATGGTCCTGGAGAACAGGTGAGGTGCCCGAGGGCTGGAGGAAAGCGAATGTAATCCCAGTCTTCAAAAAGGGCAAGAAGTAGCACCTGGGGAACTACAGGCCAGTCAGCCTCACCTCCATCCCTGGAAGGATGATGGAATGTCTCGTTCTCAGCGTCATCTCCAAGCATATGGAGGAAAAGAAAGCTATCAGAAGTAGTCAACACAGATTCACCAAGGGGAAATCACATCTGACTAACCTGATAGCCTTCTACGATGGCATGACTGGATTGGATAGATGAGGGGGAGGGTGGTGGACATTGTCTACCTTAACTTCAGCAAGGCTTTTGACACAATCTCCCACAGCATCCGCATAGGTAAGCTTAGGAAGTGGGGGTTAGATGAATGGACAGTGGATTGAAAACTGTCTGAAAGACAGTGCTAAGAGGGTCGTGATCAGTGGCACAGAATCTAGTCAGAGGTCTGTAACAAGTGGAGTCCCCCAGGGGTCAGTACTGGGTCCAGTCCTCTTCAATATATTCAATGACCTAGATGGATTGTACCCTCAGCAAGTTCACTGACGTTACAAAATTGGGAGGGGTGGCTGACACACCAGAAGGCTGTGCCACCATCCAGCAAGACCTGGTCAGGCTGGAGAGCTGGACAGAGAGGAACCTGATGAACTTCAATAAGGGCAAGTGTAGGGTGCTGCACCTGGGGAGGAATAACCCCCTGCACCAGGACAGGTTGGGGGTGACCTGCTGGAGAGCAGCTCTGAGGAGAAAGACCTGGGAGTCCTGGTGGACAACAGGATGGCCATGAGCCAGCAATGGGCCCTTGTGGCCAAGAAGGCCAAGGGCATCCTGGGGGCATCAGGAAGAGTGGGAGCAGCAGGTGGAGGGAGGTCATCCTGCCCCTCTGCTCTGCCCTGGGGAGGCCCCATCTGGAGCACTGGGTCCAGTTCTGGGCTCCCCGGTTCCAGAAGGACAGGGAGCTGCTGGAGAGGGGACAGCAGAGGCTACAAAGATGACGAGGGGCCTGGAGCATCTCTCTTATGAGGAAAGGCTGAGGGACTTGGGTCTTTGTTAGTCTGGAGAAGAGAAGGCTGAGGGGGGGATCTGATCAATAAATACTATATATAAATACCTACAAATGTATCTATAACTACTTAAAGGGTGGGTGTGAAGAGGATAGGGCCAGTCTTTTTTCAGTGATGCCCAGTGAAAAGACAAGAGGAAATGGGCATGTACATAATAAGATCCAGCTAAACATGAGGAGGAGCTTCTTTGCTGTGAGGGTGGCAGAGCCCTGGCAGAGGCTGCCCAGGGAGGTGGTGGAGTCTCCTTCTCTGAAGACATTCAAACCCGCCTGGACACGTTCCTGTGCAACCTCCTCTGGGTGGACCTGCTTTGGCAGGGGCCTTGGACTAGATGATCTCCAGAGGTCCCTTCCAACCCCATATCATTCTGTGATATGTAATTATGTAATTTTAAAAATGTTGCATAAGAGCTGATAACAGCCCCACAATGGTTGGATCAGAATTTTTGTCTGTACAGAGAAGTGCAAAGGAAGGAGAGGATTGTAAAGGCACCTGTGCAGAGGCAAGAATTGATGAGGATATGTGGAGTAGACAGGAAGAATATTGAACCATTCCTGTTAGAAAGCCTAGGGTGGTGATGGAGGTGGGGAGAGAGACATTCAGATGTTGTCTTCATGGTGGCTGTTGCCCACACAGAAGGAAAGCACAGGAAATTCAGGATCTTGAGGTCACGTTTTTCCTCTGTGCTGTTTCACACATTCTTATGTGTGAAACATTCTTATGTGTCTTTCAACAGCCCGGCCCATTTAAAATAAAATAAAATAAAATAAAATAAAATAAAATAAAATAAAATAATTCCCCAGAGTATGCTGACCATTTAAAAGTGTTTCTACTGAAAAGCAGTAGTTGTCATGATGGAATTTGTGTCATCATGTATGCATATGTGCCCTCAAAAGAATTAATGCTCTGTTAGAGAGGAGGATGATCTTCTGTGTATTTTACTAAGATGGTCCTTGATTATTTGTTCCCTCCGATGAGAATTCTTCATATATAAAAAATTTCTGGCTGAGCACGATGTATGGCTGCTATGGTAGATTGAGCTGAATTTGGTCATTGAATGTGTAACTTCAAAATTCAGGGGACTGTCTCACCCTTAATATTTTGTTTTGTCACTTATCTTTCTCTCAGAAACCATTTCAAGTACACCTAGAAAAAAATCTTGGAGATATGCAGTATTTTATTTTTAATGTTGCTGACTTTTTACTGATCCATAAAGTGTTAGTATAAATTGAGCAGTGAAAAAACGTAGTTTATCCTTTAGCACACACTTCAAAATGTGTTCAGCTGCTTACACTCATCACTTCTCTTTATCCTTTTGTCTTGCTTTGCTTTTCAGATTATCAGTTTATTAAATGTCTTCACACCACAGAAATCTCTGGAGGAGTTCCAGGATGTGTAAGTAACAGAGGCACTAATTAAACGAAAGCTTTAGAGACATGTGTGGCGTTATAGTGTATCTTGAATGCAATAATTCAGCAAAATACAAAGGTTATAAACCCCTCTAAAAAAGGTAATGTATAGTCTACACTGTGGGTAGGCAGATGTTCTGCACTCCCATATGGAGAGCACTTTTGACATTCGAAAGGTGCTAGATACTGGGTTTCCTAAGTGCTGTAATAGTGTGCAAAGCCTGCTGGTGGGTCTTCTGGTGTGTGTGCGCTTGCCTTCACATTCAGAGAAAGGGATATGAGTAGTTAAAAGGGCCTTGCTTTTGTGTTATGTTTGCTTGGGAAATGATGGTTGTTATGTGACTCCCTGACGTGTACGAGATTTTGAATTGTGGCAGTTCATTCTGAAATAATTTCCTGTAAAAGAGACTGATGTGAAACATTTCCTCATTTCATATTTGTTTTGATCTAACCTCTGACTGCATAAAAATATTTGCCTGCAGAACTTAGTGCTGTATGTAGAGGACAACTAGCATCTCCACTGATTGTTGCCCTATTGCACAAGCACTATTGTGTGTGGTATGAACCTGCACTGAATGAAATTTTAAATATTCAGTATTTTATATAGTTGCATTCCTTTTATCTTTCAGTCTATTCTGTATACATTGTATGGGCATGTATTCCCATTCTGTGCTCTAACATCAGTAGTGATAACAGACAGATAGCAATGGCTGATCAGCCAACTACTGTTCTGATTTTGGTATATGGAATTTCCACATAGTATTGTCACTGCAGACTTGTGCAGAGCAGAGGAGGTAACTTGTGCTGGAGAGAAGACATGGCATGCACCTCACATTGAAATGGAGAGCTAGTGTTTTCCCCAAAGTTTGAGGTTTTTGTACATTGCATGCTTTCATGCAATATTATAGTTTTGAGTCAGCTGTGCTTGTGAGATGTCTCATAAGAAATGAGCTGATGTGTTTAATGTATTATTTTACTGCTAAAGGAGATTGGGTGAATGTCCTGCTGAGGTTGTCAGTGAAACTTATTTATCAGAAGCACAAGACCAATTAGTTGTAATGAGAATTGTGCAAAGTCATGCAATCTTAGGAGGATTTGGAAAGCCACTTTCCATTCTATTTGACAAGTAAGATTGTCAAGACACTTCAT
The DNA here is from genome assembly GCF_001431845.1 of Calidris pugnax. Lineage (NCBI taxonomy): Eukaryota > Metazoa > Chordata > Aves > Charadriiformes > Scolopacidae > Calidris > Calidris pugnax. Next base: position 396,956 of record NW_015090920.1, on the reverse strand, counting down.
TATATTTGTTATAATAAATTTTGAAATTGTATTTGAAAAGTCATGGCAGTCTGATGAAGTTCCTGCTGACTGGAAAAGGGGAAACATAACCCCCAGTTTCAAAAAGGGAAAAAAGGAAAACCTGGGGAACTACAGGCTTCACCTCTGTGAGCTGACTGGAAAAGGGGAAACATAACCCCCAGTTTCAAAAAGGGAAAAAAGGAAAACCTGGGGAACTACAGGCTTCACCTCTGTGACCAGCAAGATCATGGAGCAGATCCTCCTAGAATCTCTTCTAAGGCACATGGAAAATAAGGAGGTCATTGGTGACAACCAACGTGACTTCACCAAGGGCAAGTTATGCCTGACAAATTTGTTGGCCTTCTACGAATGCACTACAGCATTGGTAGATAAGGGGAGAGCAACAGCCATCATCTACCTGGACTTCTGCAAAGTGTTTTACACTGTCTTGCATGACATCCTGGTCTCTGAATTGGAAAGGCATGGATTTGATGGATGGACCACTCACTGGATAAGGAATTGGCTGGATGGCTGCACTCAAAGGGTTGTGGTCAATGGCTGAATGTCCAAGTGGAAGCCAGTGACGAGCGGTGTTCCTCAGGGGTCAGTACTGGGACCAGTGCTGTTCAACATCTTAGTCAGAGATATGGACAGTGGGATTGAGTGCAGGACCCTCAGGAATTTTGCCAATGACACCGAGCTGTGTGGCGTGGTTAACGTGCTGGAGGGAAGGGATGCCATCCAGAGGGACCTGGACAGGCTGGAGAGGTGGGCCAATGCAAACCTCATGAAGTTCAACCAGGCCAAGTACAAGGTCCTGCACCTGGGCCATGGCAATCCCAGGCACAGGTTGGGCAGAGAATAGAATGAAATCAGCCCTGAGCAGAAAGACTTGCAGGTGTTGGCAGATGAGAAGCTCAACATGAGCTGGCAATGTGCACTTACAGCCTAGAAAGCCAACTGCATCCTTGGCTGCATCAGGAGAAGTGTGGCCAGCAGGTCAAGGCAGGTGATTCTGCCCCTCTACTCTACTCTGGTGAGACCCCACCTGGAGCACTGTGTCCAGCTCTGGAGTCCTCAGCACAGAAAGGACATAGATCTGTTGAAATGGGTCTAGCTTAGGGCCATGAAAATGATCAGAGGGCTTGAGCACCTCTCCTATGAAGACAGGCTGAGAGAGCTGGGGTTGTTCAGCCTGGAGAAGAGAAGGCTCTGGGGAGACCTTACAGCAGCCTTCCAGTATCTGAAGGGGTCTCCAGGAGAGATGGGGAGGGACCCTTTATAAAAGAGTGTAGTGATAGGATGAGGGGAAACAGTTTTGAACTGAAAGAGGGAAGATTTAGATTAGATATCAGGAAGAAGTTCTTTAGTGTGAGGGTGGTGAGACACTGGAACAGATGAACCAGGGAAGCTGTGGCTGCCCCATCCCTGGAGGGGTTCAAGGCCAGGCTGGATGGGGCTTGGAGCAACCTGGTCTGGTGGGAAGTGCTTCTGCCCATGGCAGGGGGGTTGGAACTCGATGATCTTTATGGTCCCTTCCAACCTGAACCATTCATTATTCTATTCTATTCTATTCTATTCTATTCTATTCTATTCTATTCTATTCTATTCTATTCATTTTTGGAAACATTTTGCATTGGCATGCGTATTTTAGCCTGCCAGACATCTTTACTACTCTCCGATTCCTACACGTGCTGGCTAGCCATTCCTCATAATGGTCAAGCAGTTGTGTCATTTGGTGCTTGTGGCTCTTCTGGTTTTGGCACATTTTGGTGTCATGCTGTCTGTCTGTCCGTGCAGGATACAGTCTCTGTTGTGGGGAATGCACAAGAAAGGGCCAGCGATCCACCTATTGTGCTAGGACACTAAAAGAATGATGTCTCTGCAGTGAGATGGTGCAGTCAGAAACAAACACCACAACAGTACCATTGTGAATGGGCCCAATCTCCCAGTCAGCAGAAATAAAGTGTAATTTGAAACAAGAAAAGGCATTGTTACTTATTTGTGATGATGCTGTGGTTCCGCTTCAAGACAAACAACAACCTATGACTTTGTTTTTTCATGCAGTTACTTGGTAATGGAGTTAATGGATGCCAATCTGTGCCAGGTCATTCAGATGGAGTTAGACCATGAGCGAATGTCTTATCTACTGTACCAAATGCTCTGTGGTATCAAGCATCTTCACTCTGCAGGAATTATTCACAGGGTAAGGGACCTTTGGTTTGAAACTTAGGGCAGCATATGATGTCATCATGAAGACTTTAGAAACCATTTGAGCTTCCTGGGTGCTATGGACCGGTAAAATGACTATAAACTTATGAGTCGTAGTCTACCCCCTTAGCAGGGTAGCTACATGCTTGTGTTAGGAATGAGATCATTTGTGAATTTAAATCAGACAAAAAGGTAAAGTGATTATTGAAAAAAATAATAATCAAATAACAAGCACTGGAAATCATCAAAGTTATTATGAGTTCTGAAACGGGTACATGAATGTTATTTCCTCTTAAAATGCAGCTGGTAGCATCTACCACACACGACATTCAGACACTTTGAATTGATGTTGCAGTGTGGTCCAGATATTGCTTGATGAGCATCTGCAGAGGTCAAGGCATACGGAATTGGCATTTTCTATCATTTGTGTGTGCTAACATAAATAAAAAGACTGCTAAGTCTATACTCAATGCATCCTCTCCTATGGTACCTGGCTGTGAGTGCCAGAGGTGTCACTATGTATGATTGGTAACAACAGAGGGAATGGTTCATGTGACTGTGAACAGGAGGCAATTCTGAATGCACTGAAAATATTCTGAGTTAACCTCTTTATTGAAATGTCCTTTTACTAATTTGGGATTTCCAGCTGAAAAATTCAAGAATGTTTCCCTTCTGTTATAAGAGGAAGAAAAGAAGGGGTGATAAAATGGATTAAAAAGTGGGTGTTGCTTTACAATATCCAAAGATCTCCTTTCTTGGAATGCTGTATGCTTAGCAAAGGATGCTACATTTGGCTTCCAGATAGTCCTTCCAGCAAAGGATGAGTTGAATTATTATAAATGAAACATTAAGGTATCTCCACATGTACAGTTAGAATTTCTCTATTAGGCTCACAGTATTAAAAAAATAATACTCAAAATGGTACTCTAATACTAGTCCTTGTTTCTTGAAATGCCAAATTCAATTAATTTAACACCAGTAGGCTCCTGCTATCCAGGTAACGCCCCACACTGTGTGCCAAGTTAGGACACCTTCCAGAAGAATTTGCTAGAGAAACAGTAGCAAGGTTTTGCTGTGTATTTACGAGTATTTCTGATACTGACTCTACATGTCAAAGAGCGAAAATATTTGAAGGGTGACCTAAAGTATCAGTCCCTATCAGAGATGTGCCTGGCTTTATGAACAACAGTCATATGTCTTTTCACCATCTTTTGCAGGATTTAAAACCAAGTAATATTGTGGTAAAATCTGACTGCACGTTGAAGATTTTGGATTTTGGACTGGCCAGGACTGCGGGCACTAGCTTCATGATGACTCCATATGTGGTGACACGTTACTACAGAGCACCAGAGGTCATCTTGGGAATGGGCTACAAGGAGAACGGTAGGGCTGCAATTTCATAGCAAGCACAGTGTGAACGAAGTTTAAGGTCTGCCTCTGCAATTGTAAGGGGCACTAGAAGGAGAAAAAGAAAACAAAATGGGAAATGACATCTTGCATTTAAAAGCCAGGTCCTTTAGATCTGTTTCTCACTGTTGTGTACAACTGCAGCTACAGAATGCACTTGGGATACAATGCTGGAGAATTTATCAGTGTGGGATTGCAGAGTAATGAGAAACTTGATCTTAGTTATGGTTAAACTTAACATATAAAATTAGCTTTTTCTGACCAGATTGTTTTTGCCTTCTGAGGCTGTGAAACAGTGTGGAAATGACTGGAATTGCTGAACAAGTAACGTGCTCTAAATTTGAGTCTGGATCTCTGAATTGTTTAAGGGAAGAAGAAGAGGTACAAGCTGAAATAGGGAATCCTTGCCCTTCCAGAATTTCTCTATATCCAGAGCTAGATATGAATTTCAGGAGTGGCTTCTGTCATTATGACAGGTTCAACTAAAGTCCCAGGTGTTGCTGACAGGTTTCATGTGAATCTAGGAATAAATTTTGCAGTTTGAATCTTTTTTCAATGGAAAATATAGTTGAAGAGAAGGGGAAAAGATGGAGCTAAAAAAACATGCACCTAATTCATATGTAATCTCCCTAGATGTAAATAGGATTTTTCTCTGAACAGTCTGTGAGGGATCTGGATACCTCCATAGTCCCTGGAGAGATTGTGAAAAGCAAGTAGGGGCTCCTCACTATAGAGAAGCAGGTAAGGAAGAATTCACATTTTGCAGGGGATGAAAGGAAAAGTTATTCTCATTTTGTAACGAAACTGAGAATTTCACCTGAGTGCCAGGTAGGCTAGGCAGGAAAAGAGGGGATACAACATGCCATGAAAAAAAATAAAAATCCTCTATGACTCATATTCTGCTGTTAAAAGCTACCATTTGTCTGTTTGACAAGGAGACTTTTCAATGACAAATACAGGAAACATCAAAACCAGGAAATTATTAAAAAGTCTCCTACTTTACATTGAAGAGGTTAACCTGCAGGAGAATTTTTACTAACAGTCAACTGCATCTGTAAAGGGCAGTGTAACTGATTTTGGGAGCTGATTCCATGGCTTAAGCAAGAATATAGGCATGCTCGTACAAACCCTTCCAAAATTAGTAAATCTTATGAATTATATGTAATATTTATGACTTTACAGTACACATTTTAATATGTAAGTCTAAAAACTAGAGGATCATTAAGCAGAGCGTAAGCATACAGAATAATTTCTGAAAAAGGAGTAATCTTCTTTAAAGGATTTTGTAATTGATATTTTTGATAAATGCCATTAGATATTTGAACTAGGCTCAGCATGCTTTAGATAGTTCCTTAGTCAATATCCAGAGTTCCTTCTATTGTGACATGAATTATCTTGCGTTTATTTTTTTTTCATCTCCAGACTTTTAGTAGATGATTACCATTATTGTTGTTACTGTCCCTGAAAGGACAAAGAAAGCACTCACTTTTCCCATTATTAAAATCACACATTAGTACAAAGTTAGACACACTTTTGCGATGAAGTACACAGCTGAGAAGGTACTAAGAATCTTTACCACATCCAAAGGTCCCTGATCAAATGCCCATTGAAGTTAACGTAGAGACTTTTCTTTGACTTCCCTGGGCATTGAATCTAGCTCAAGATGAATGATCTCATCTTACTTGTACAAAGCAAAAATAAAGTAAACAGAGAAAGAAAATAAAATATTTGCAAATGAAGGTCAGCTGTTTGAGGAGCCAGTCTGCTTGGAGGCTCTGATCCAGCTCCCAAGGAAGTCAATAGAAAGGATTGTTCTTTCCTTCCCTGCTCTGGCCTATGATGCCACATTACTGAAGCTCCCCTACTTCTTTTTTCCTCTTACTATATACACTGCCTGTATAAGGACTGTTCATGGCTTTCATTTTCTTTCTGCACTTGGTTGGCTAAAGATGCATAATTATCACCAGTTTGCTGCACTTCTATGGAAGGTCCCAAAACTGTCACTACGAAGAAAAAACTGCTACTGCCTCAGGCATGCTCTTGCTGTCCCATGCCCCTTATACCTGTACCCTCCTTTTCCTACATGGAACATTTCACCTTTATTTTGTTTTACCAAGAAATTAGTTGTTTGTATGTTTCTTTGGTTTGTTTTGGATTGCTTTTGAAGGATAAAAAGGGGGAAGAAAAAGAGGAGAAACTGGTTGTGTAGGTCAAACATGACCACAAAATGAGGATTCAAAGTTGAGAAACATCGTCGTTTGAAAGCAGTTTTTTGCCCTTCACCTGCCCATCACAGGTCTTTGCTTTCTGTGCACACTACGCCATTATCTATCCAGCCTTTTTGCTTGTGAGGCTTAAAGGGCAAAAGAGTCCCTCACCCAAGTCAAGCAGATATATATGCACTTTGCATCTAAAAGATGAATGCAGGATCAGGAAGATAAGAAAAGCTCTTAGTCTTGTTGGTACTTATCCTGCAAAGCATTTGTTTTAGTGTTTATTTTGTGTAAAAAGAGGAGTCCGCACAGGTCACATGCTCTAGTTCTTTCCAGTGGGTATGTAGGTACGGACAGATACATATAGATAGGTACCTATAGACAGGACATAGTTACAGATCACGAAGCAGGAGTTTTAAATAACCCTTAAGGGGGTATTTATCTACTCAGCCTTTACTTGTGTGAGAGGTCCATTTGGAACTTTTTTTGTACTGCTGCAGAGAGACTTAGTCCTATGGGACAAAGCCTAGAAACTTCCTGGCTGCAAGTAGGTTTTATTCCAGATGATCGTTGTCTGGGTTTGGGGTTTTTTTTTTTGCCTTTGTTTTTTTCTTAAACAAAACAAACAAAAAAAGGTTGTTTTTCACCACAAACTCAGTGTATACCACAGGTCTGTGCAGTTGTTACTTGATCTTTACTTGCTAGCTGTGGGCCTTTTCCCAAAAATGTTCATTTTAAGCTTTTTCCACCGTTGTTACTACCATTGACTGACACAGCTTTTACTTATTTACTTATTTGTTTCAGCTTTTGGTGAGACATGAAAAAAACCAACCAACAAAACCACAAACCAAACTGTACTGTTCTGATCAAACTGCTCTTTTTCCCCTCCTTTAGGAGTGAAATGTTGTAGTTAACTTTGCTTTTTTTCCTCCTTCTTCACTTCCCTGTCTCTGCTGTTCTAGTGGATATATGGTCTGTGGGATGCATTATGGGAGAAATGGTTCGCCACAAAATCCTCTTTCCAGGAAGGGACTGTATCCTTGTGCCATTTGCTGCAGCTTCACCTATTATTTGTTCCTCTCCTCCACCCCATCCCTTTTACCATACAATGACTATACCAGGGCTGTAAAGATAAAAGCAAAAAGTTGAATCCCAGAGGTATAAGTAAATGAAAATAGTGCACTACTGATATGAACAAAATTGAAAATTAAAAACAGATGCACAGAATTATTTCACTCAAATAAGTTACTTTACTCTAAAACCTGTAAACACTCCACTTTTTGTAGTCATACTAATAAGCAATATAGAAAACAAGCAGTATGACTTAAAATTGGATAGCTTTACCTATTCTTCAAAGGAAAAATAAGAAAAAAGAAAAGAATCCTAACTTGGCCCATCTGGTTCCTGTAAGCCTGTTTTTCTGTTTTTATGTTTTGTAAATAGTGACATCATAACATTTGTGGTGACATCATAATCTTTTGCTTGCTAATGCATCATGGATTTGGGTCCATCTCAATGCTGTATGGGCTCAGAGCTGAGTCAATACAACATTTTTTTCTTTAAAACAAAATGAAGAATTTGACTTGCCCAGTTTAAGGCAACCATTTATCTGCTGTGGTTTCCAAATTGGCCTGAAATCAGATTCTCTTGATTTAAAAATGGACTTTCCTTTACTTGCATGAGGTCTGTGTCATTAATTAAACTGTATTTCCCTTCCATCTTGTTCTTCCTGTCTTGGGTGATATTATTTTTACCAATTCCAAGGTGGTGAAAGCAATATTAGAAAATGAAAACAAAAGAGAAGGTGTATCTAATTAGTCCTCAGATTATCAAAGGCTGAGCCAGACAACCTGCCTGCAATGGCTGGGAAGTGTAAGTAGTGTGCATTTTGCCCATCAGAATAAAATGCAGCAACATAACACGTCTTCCACTTTCAGAAACAAAAAGGCATATCATGTTCAGCGGGTTGGCAGAAAGATACCATAAAAATGTGTCATCAGCAGACACTGGCAGTTGGTGTGGAGAAGACTCAGCTTTTACAAATATGTAGTCATGGAAGTAATTAATTTTTTGCTGGCTCTTGAGTGATTCAGAGTTAGGTCCTACTGTCCTGTTTTCATAGCCCTGTTGACTTTCTCTGAAAATGGAGCTCTGCCCAGCAGTCAGCTGAAGGTGCAGGTAGATGAGGAAATATCTACTAACAGGTAGATGAGGAAACTGCAGATACCTCCTGTTTGCAGAGGAGGAAACAGCAGCATTGTACTGCCTTCCAGTCTTGTAGGAATACGGACGGGAAAGTTATGGGATACAAAATATGACAACAAAGTAAGAACAGTGGAATTAGAATGGTGGTTTTTATTATTAGTGATTAGTTTTGAGATGTTACTCCCCAGGTGCTGAGCTTTCCCTGCAGTGTGTGGAGCAGGCTGCTGTAATCCCAATGTGCAGAGCAGCTCCCAGCATTCATGAAGCCTGTAATTCAGAGTGGTAGTTATACTGTGTCTCACCACCTCAGAAACACCATCATAACTTTTCCTCCTTTTTTTTCTTTAATGCACAAAATAAAACTAAATGATCTATAATATATTTGAGGTTCAGCTGTAAAGAGTGAGGATAATTCTATCTAACCTATTTGGAGAGAAGTCTGATTGAGTTTTTAGTTGATAAAAAAATAGAATACAGGAAAAAAGCTATTTCAATGTAAAATTATAGCGCTGTGGCTAGTTGAAAACCCCTTTTTCAACAATAAATGAAATTTAAGACTCACGTTCTTCTACTGATTTCCAGAAAAAATAAATACTATATAATTGAAGAAATACAGCTTTTAAAAAACCATTCAAACATGAGAATTAATTCTTTCTGTCTGGCTGTGACAACAATCTCTTTTGACTGGGATAGCAACAGAATATTTTTAAGATACCTTATAACATTTCAGTAACTGTTAAAAATAAAAACTGGATTTTTTGACAATGCAGAAAGCATTGTGTAAATTGCGTGATAGTCCTACTTTTTAAATCATTTGAAATCCCATACCCTGAAATGCAGTGTATGTGGGCCAGTCACAACTGCTACCATGTTTTAGTGGTGGATTTATTCAGGTGAGTTGGAAGTTAAAAAAAAAAAAAAAAAAAAAGAAAAAAAAAAAAGGACACCTAAACTTTA
>NW_015090920.1:353015-387851 GCF_001431845.1 Calidris pugnax | reverse complement strand
GGGTTTAATATTTTTCCTAGAACTTTTTTTTTTTTTTTTTTTTTTTTTTTTTTTTTTTTTTTAGGGGGTTGGAAAAAAAAAAAAAAAAAAAAAAAAAAGGCAAGAAAAAAATGGAACCTGTACATTCATTTCCAAGTCAATATTCATTTGTTAACCAGTTTGACCCCATGAATAAGTATTTTCAGTGTTAGAAAGACTGCTTTGTGTATGGGTCCATATTATTTTTCCTTCCTCCATGGCTGTTGATGAGCAGATATAGTTTGCCTCCAGATACAGGAATAGCTGGGGAAGCATTTATGCAGCTGCAGGTAAACTTCATAGAACAACATTACAGTAAAGCTTCCCTTGGGTTACTTGAGGCCTTCGAGCAGTGGGTTTCTCACTGAAAGAGGAAAGTCTGTATAGAAACTAAAAATTTCAATTCTTAATTATTTAGAAGAATGTCTGCTATGTGCACTTGCTACCAATATAAGGAGCTGGCTCGTTCCTAGCCTGAAGTAATAACAGTTACGTCTAGCCTTGTATACATCTGAGGAAAGTTTCACAGCTGCTGCCAAGTTTTATGGAAAGAAAAATTTTAAAAAGTTAATCTTAACTAAACCATCGCACTGAATTACCATTGCACTTAGGTGCTGCTGACTTTAAATGAAATTCCATTTTTAAAGTCTTCACAGAAATTAAAACAACATTTCATATACAGAAATAAGAATCGCTCTCTAAGTTATTATAAGAAAGCTCTGAAATCTTTATAGACTACATGTACCAGTGTATGAAAACTGTCCAGGTTAGTATAAATGTAAATTACGCATTTTAAAAAAAATGTGTATTTTCTTAATTTTATTAAACTGCCCTCTGAGCATGTGTTCATTTAAGCGTTATTTTCATTAGAAAAACACCAAAAAGTATTTGAAAATGACTGGTCTGTGAATATTGCTGAGGTATTTAATCTAAGTGACCTAGTAGGACACTTGAGATACAGCAGGGCTAGAGGATTGGTCCTTTCAAGTGCTTTCACTTTGCAATGAACCAGCTGGTTTTCAGAAAAATAAGAACACCCTCCAGCCTCCTGGAGAGCAGTGGGTAGAAATTACATAGCAGGTAGCTTTGTTCTTGTTACTCACCTAAGGCAGACATTTCAAATTACTCTCAAGGAGACTTCTTTGTCAGAAGTCAGACTCTCATGAGAAGAAATCCACATTTGGTGAATTTCCAGGTGGATTTACAGACCATTACATTCCGGCAAATTCTGGTAAACTTTTGTAATCCACTTCTGAGCTTCTCGTTCAGTGTTTCTTCGATGGTTAATCCGCTCTTGTCTCAATCTGGTTTGAAAGAGTGTGAGAAACTAAAAACTGCCCAAATTCCTGGATGCCATTGGAAATGTGTTGGAAAACTCAAGGACTTTCCCCAAAACTTTGTTCAGCTTTAGCTAATAATGTCTTCAAAATCTCATAAGATTTCAATTTAAGGATTGGAAATATATTTTTGTGTATTTTTTTTAGAGAAGGGTAAACTTAAAATTGTCTGAATGCTTTCAAGTGAGATAGAACTGCTGAGGCCACAGTGACATGTCCCACAGACACACATGACTTAGTGGGGAAATAAAGCAATTTAAAAGCATTTTTTTTTCAGTACTGTAAAGGATAGTATACTCTAGCACATTCATGTGTGAGTCCTTCAGCAGATCAAAGAAGAAACAGTGATTTAGCCATAGAAATACATTGTGATAACAGCCAAGTGTCTTAAGGTTGGCTAGGCCTGGATTACAGTGGTGAATATGGAAAAAAAAAGATTCCTACTGCAAATACCTTCAAGTCTAGGACAGATGAAAAAGAAAATAACATTAAGATGGCAAGAGGGAAAAAATTAAAAACTTATTCTATGTAGCTGTGAACATCGAAAATGGATTGTGGAGAAGTCAGCATTAACAGATGAAGTTAATGTTTTCTGTGGCCAGATTTTCAAAAATTCCTTTGTCCATCAGCTGTCTTTGAAAATGGTGGGATTAAGAGATTCTCTCTGACATCTATTCTATTCTATTGTATTTTCACAGGAATTTGTATGGAAAAAAAATTTGCTTGCCTTAGGGAAAAAAAAAGTTGAATCAAGAAAGTCTTTCAGGAAAAGATGTTCCCTTTCCACCATTCATTAGCAGAATTTGTCTTTGCATTTGAAGTATGATCTGCAGTTATTAGTGGGTATAATCCGAGTCTTTTGAGTGCATGTTGGGGGTTTTCCTAAACTTTGGTATAATAAAACATCTGCACTTCTGCAGTCTGTTGTTTTTCATGTTCCCAGCAGTATTTTCTGCTTGTTTTGTTAAAAAAACAAACCCAACAATTAACATATGGATTATTAAAAAAAAACTATTAAGAATGGCTGGCCTGGGTCTCCAGGTTGGATCAGCTGGTATGCGTTAGCTTACTGCTGAATTGTCTGTTAGCTAGGATGGCATTGATAGCCAAGTTTGGATTTTGTTCAGCTGGATTATTCCTCCTGGTTATATGGCCCTTGGTTTTGTACTCAGGATTTTTCTGGGAATACAACAAGAGTTTGAATGTTGATGATTTTATTGGGGGAAGTTTGCTTATATGAGACGAGGTCTCTCTCAAAGAGACTTCAGTGTAGCTGTGAAGTTGATTTGGCTGTTGCCATTCTTCTCTTTCTTTTTAAATTCAGATATGTAAATTCTAACAGTTTATAGCACAATTTGGACTTAGTGTAAGAGTCCCATGCTGTCCGTGATCTGCATGGCATTTGGAGCTGCTACAACGAAGGTGACCCATTGCTCGTTTCCCAACGCTCACCTATAAGATTTTTTAGCATGAGTCTGAACATGCAGTTCTGAAAGTGGCCAAGTGTAGAGGTCTAGATATGTGCAACACCTACTGCTGCCTTATGTAAGTTTCAGCCAAGGCAAGTTATTTGCCTTTTCAGACAATTATGAAAATTGGATTGTCTCAAATATTTGGGTTTTTTTCCTTCTTTCTACACCATTTATTAGCTTTTGCTTGATGGCACCTGGGCTAATTTTAGCTGAGTTTCACTGGTACAGTTGAGCAGAGAATTTAGAACTTGTAGACAAAAAAGATAGGACTTTAGTGTCTTGTGTCAAGAGCATGTAGGTGTTTGGTCAGAATCAAAGTAGAGGTCTGGAACACACTCAAAATTACATATCATTTATCAGACATGAAAAAAAAATAAGTATACTTATATGATAAGCAAATCTGTTTGTATCATAGCAGGAGACGTAAAATGAGTGTAATTGAAAATTCTTTGTGACCTGGGAAGAGATACTTCAAAGTCAAAATGTAAATTAAACTAATAAGAGGGTCTTAAGCTATGAACTGCAGGATCTACAAAACCTATTTTAAATGTTACTGTCTGTTAGATGCAGTGTAATGTGTTTCAGATTCCTTGGCAAGATTCTCCATGGGTCTGTCTTACTGTGATGATTTTTCTATATAGTTATATTCAAAAGAAAATGGGAGATAGGGAAGGGCATGAGTCATTCCTTGTGCCTCCACTCATTCTTGAGCTTGCGTCTCAGGATTCCCATGACTTTTCTTACTATATGCATGCCTCTTAATATTCTGTGATATCCCTTTCAGTCCCCCTGCAAGCTCTGCTGTTCTGAAAGGGACAGCGAAGCACGAGTTCCCAAGGAAAAACAATAGTTTTTCAGCACTTGTTTGGCACTGCAACCTAAGAGCCAACCTCTGAGGAAGAGCACAGATTTGGATGGGATTCATACCTCCTTCTACATTTTTCCAAGTGGGCCAGGCTCTAGCATCTGCCCATCTACTGCAGATCAATTCTCTCTATGCCAAATGAAGGTGAGCATCTGCTAGATCCCAGAGAGTGACAGCTCAGCTATGTCATAAAAAGGCATGATGCATATCAGTTCAGAACTTGCAGAAAGTTTTTAAAAAAAAAAAAGAGAGAGAGAGAAATTCTTACATTGGTTTGAAGCATCACACTTGTAAAATTGTGGCAACTCGCTTTTGGTCCATCTAGAATCTGTCAGGAGAGTAGCTCAACTCTACAGTGTTTTGCAGCTTCAGTTACAGGTAGTAAATTATAAGTCAATAATGCAATAGGCAAAACACTTTGGAACCCTATTACGGTTATTGAGAAAAATTAAGGTTTTAATAGCATCATGTGGAATGCGGTGTTTCAAAGTAGAAAGGAAAGACTTTCTCAGGAAATCTTAATGGATTGAGCTGATGCTGTGCATCAAGTGTGTAACACTTGTTAAAACGTGTTGAAATCTTGAATGTGTTGTAAGACTATGCAGGGAGAAAATTAGAAGGCCAAAGGCCAACTAGAACTTAACCTGGCTTCAGATGTTAAGAAAAATAAAAAAAAGTTTCTATAAATACATTAGTAATAATCAAAGGACTAAGGAGAATCTCTATCCTTTATTAGATGGGGGCAGTAACATAATGACAAAGGATGAGCTAAAGTCTGAGGTGCTTAACGCCTTCTTTGCCTCAGTCTGTAGTAGTAGAATCAGTTTTTCCATGAGCCAGCAGATATGGGTGGGGAGCAAAATGAAGCACCCATAATCCAAAGAGAGATGGTGAGGGACCTGCTACAGCACCAAGACATACACAACTCTTTGGGGCCAGATGGGATCCACCCAAGGGTACTGAGGGAGCTGGCAGAAGTCCTCACTGAGCCACTCTCCATCATTTACCAGCAGTCCTGGCAAACTGGGGAGGTCCCAGCTGACTGGCGTCTAGCAAATGTGATGCCCATCCACAAGAAGGGTGGGAAGGATGATCCGGGGAACTCCAGGCCTGTCAGTCTGACCTCGGTGCCTGGGAAGGCCGTGGAACAGATCATCCTGAGTGCCATTATGCAGCACATGAAGGACGCACAGGTGATCAGGCTCAGCCAGCACGGGTTCATGAGGGGCAGGTCCTGCTTGACAAACCTGATTTCCTTCTATGACCGAGTGACCCGCTTGCTGGATGAAGGAATGGCTGTGGATGTTGTCTACCTGGACTTTAGTTAAAGCCTTTGACATGGTTTCCCACAGTATCCTCCTGGAGAAACTGGCTGCCCATGGGAGGACTCTGCCCATGGCAGGGGGGTTGGAACTTGATGATCTTTGAGGTCCCTTCCAACCCTAACCATTCTATGATTCTATGACTCTCCACTGGATAAAAAACTGGCTGAAGGTTCAGGCCCGGAGAGTGGTGGTGAATAGAGTTAAATCCAGTTGGTGGCCGGTCACGAGTGGCATCCCCCGGGGGGTGCAGTATTGGGGCTGGTTCTCTTTAACATCTTCATCAGTGATCTGGACGAGGGGATCGAGTGCACCCTCAGTAAGTTCACAGATGACACCAAGTTCGGTGGGAGTGTTGACCTGCTTGACGGTAGAAAGGCTCTGCAGAGGGTCAGAGCAACCCCATGCAACACTGCAGGCTGGGGGACACCTGGGGGTGTTGGTCAACTGCCAGGTTGACCGCCAGCTGAATACGAGTCAGCAGTGTTCCCAGATTGCCAAAAGGCCAACAGCATCCTGGCAGGGACACCTCCCACTAAACCGGGTTGCCCAAAGCACTATCCAGCCTGGCCTTGAACACCTCCAGGAACGGGGCAGCCACAACTTCTCTGGGCAACCGGTTCCAGTGCCTCACCACCCTCACAGTAAGGAATTTCTTCCTGAGATCTAATCTAAATCTCCCCTCTTTCAGTTTAAAACCGTTACCCCTTGTCCTATCACTACATTCCCTGATAAAGAGTCCCTCCCCACCTCTCCTGTAGCCCTCTTCAGGTGCTGGAAGGCCATTATAAAGTCTCCCTGGAGCCTTCTCTTCTCCAGGCTGAACAACCCCAGGTCTTTCAGCCTGTCTTCATAGAAGAGGTGCTCCAGCCCTCCGATCATCTTTGCAGCCCTCTCTTGGACTTGCTCCTTCCTGTGTTGAGGACTCCAGAGTTGGACACAGTACTCCAGTGCTGCTTATTACGAACTTTCCTTGGCATTGGCAGTCTGAAGCCTTTGTGCCATATGGAGCTTTTGAAAAAAATCAGCTTTGCCCATGTATTAGCAAGAATTATCAACTATTTTTAGAACCATGTCCTTTTTTTTATTGCATAGAAATAACAGAAGAACCTGTAAAAGAAAGGTACAGTGTCCTATAGAGTCTGCTGTATTTTTCTTCCTGAAAATTCAAGTGAGGGCCTAGAAATGGTTCTTCAGAGCAGACCTCAGTGCAGATCTGCAGGAGCACTCAACAATAGAGATGAAGGTAAACGGAGGTCCTACCCAGCATGGTGTCTTTCCATTTGAGGAGAATTTGGAGAGAGAGAAGCTCACTGTGTTGTGACAGGCATGCTGTGGCCTTGAAATTTTACTACAGTTTGCACCTCAGCCATTGGGAAACAACAACATGTACTAAATATTTTGGACTGCAGTTGCACAAATAAAATCTGGTATCTTGATTTGGTTCATAAATACGTCTATCACAGTCTTCCCAAGTCAGTTTTGAGGACACGATCATCTCTTTTCAGCTTGCAGAGGGTCGATTTCTGCATCACTAAAACAGGAGCTATTACAAATGCAAATGGTTGGCATTCTCATGCCTTGGGCAGAAAGAAAGTGTGAACTAGCCCATGAGGCTGGGAAAGGCAGCAAAGCTCATTCAGCTGCAGCTGCATCTGGTCTCCAGAATTTCCCATAGCATGCATTTCTTGAATTTTAATTTGAATGTCATGATTTTCACTGAATGAAAACCAGAGCTGACTGAGTTCTGGTCTGAAGAGCCACCTCAGTAGGAGTTTTAGCAAGGACAGTTACAGATTTTCCTTATGAGCTCCCTTTCATTATTCTTTATCAAATCTCAGAGAACCTGCAGTTTGGCAGGAGGGGAATGCAGGGCCACTATGGAAGAATGAGGAAAGAAACTATGGTGTCTTCAGTATTAGAGTGACACCCATATTTTTTTCAATTCAGCTAACATGGTAAGAGTAGCCTTCTGCAGAAACAGAGAAGGAAATCGCATCCATAGCCAAGTTACAAGGGAGGTGTCCATGGAAGGTTAGCTTGGATCTTTTCCATATAAAAACATCTTTGGCTAGTTCTATAGTTCCTGGTCCTTAGCACCTTTGCTGAAGGGAATCTGAAATGTGGAAGAATGAGCATGCACTCATTTGGATCAGGAAGTTTGTGAGACCAAAGCACAAAGAGGAACAGATGTCTTATTAATGTTCTTCTATCCCAACTCTCCTTCATCTCCTCTCCCTCTCTTTTGGTCACCTTCCCAGTGAAGGGCCATGTCAGCAGCCAGTCCAGACTGCTTCCCCAGGACACAGGAAGGTTTGGGCACTGTGGAGCATGCATATGTGGCAAGAGAGCAACTTCTGCTCAGTCTCCCCAAACTCTATTCAAGCCCCCAGGGAGATTTTTGAGGTTCCTGTGGAGGACAAATTCATTCCCCAAATATTTTGCAAGGCAGCCCTGACACAATCACTGTAGAGGGCATTTTTAAACTCTTTGGCATGGAATCAGAACCAGGAGGTGGCCCAAAGGTTAAGATTTGCTGTATGAGAGAAATATTTCCTTTGTTGAGGAAAACACCTGCATGTGGCTTGTGGTAAACTGGGGAGACATTTGGTGTCTTAAATTTTGAAGTATATGTACACACTCAGGAATGTATTTCAGAGCACCTCTGTGCAATAATCTGGTTTGTAGAGATTTTGAGCAAATTAAAAATGCCCTGCTTTTAGTAATCCAGGATATGGGTATTCTAATGATGAGGGGGCTTCTCAGCAATGGCTACCCAAATCTCAGCTATTTCACTTCAGAGAGCGGTGAGAAGTTGTAGGTTTAATTCCTTAACATTCATTTTCATGTGATCCTAAAACATTAAGGCAAATTGTTGCTAAGCTGAAGTTTTACCTAGAATCACACAGCGATCTCTGTGACTGTAAATAAGCCTGCATTTGGGATGCTTAGGGATATTCCACGTGTTGGTGGAGTGTTGCCAGTCTTTGTGAATAGCTTGCATATGGAAAAAATCTTGAACAAAATGTAAATTTTCACTGCTTTGGAGTTGCGTGCAAATGTTTGGAGATTATGGTTGGTTTGTTTTTCTGATGCTTGTACGACTGAAATTACTCAGCCTACACCTGGATTGATGTTGGACTAAATGAAACTGAGGACTGAGGCTTAGGTTTCTGTACTGCAGTCCCTTTTGGAGCTTTGCCTGAGTCTCAGTGCCTTACCTGGGGCCTCTTACAGCTGAAGCTGTCAGAATGTATGCTAAAACTCCTAACCTCCAACTAACTACTTTTCTTAGATACGTAGTGAAACTCTGGATTCTAATTTGACTTGTTTCTAATTGGCTCAGGAGAGGAAAAAGAAGCAGCAGTCAAGAAGACAGTTATTTTCTCTTAGAATGTTGGTTATATTCAGATGTTTATCTTTGCTTCTTCTGATTTGGAAATTTTCAAAGAACTTCCTTCCTAAAATCTCAGGAGTAGAGAAAAAGCATCTCTGCTTTACAGAGTTTACAATATAGTAAGTCACTAGTTCAACTTCTCCGTGTGTGCTCTTGAGCACAGCACAGAGCAGTAATGTTGAAGACAGTCTCTGAAAATAAAAAATTATTTAATAACAGATGAACAAACAACTGCTTGCTCTATCTTTTCCTGATATTCTGCATGCCATTTAGCTTGTCATGAAAGCAGCAATAATTTGCATCTCTAGGTTTGCTTATTGTTTCCAAACAAGTAGCTTTTTATTTATGTCTTTGTTTATTGATTTATTTATTGTGTAGTGATGAAGCTTTTCATATGCTAAATAAAGCAACAGGGAATCTTAGACCCAGGCATGTAAAGATTTCCACACATAGGACATTTGCTGTCAAAGTCAGATCCACTTTAAACTGTTGCTTAATATGAAATTAAAGGAGTAAATTTAATCAAGCAGCATGAGAATTTCTTTTTTTCCCCCCAGTTTCTGGCCCTGAGAAACTAGTCTGTCCCTTTTCTTTCTTCCATGCCCTAAGACTTACCATAGAGCAGGGACAGCAGAGGTAATGTGGTTTCATGGTATTGGTATGGGGGAAAACGCCACCTTAATCCTACACTGGATACAAGGAGTCTGATTTTCATCTTGTGTTCCAGTGTAGATTGTGGTTAGCTTTGTTTGACCCCCGCTGAACAGCTCTTCTCTGTACAAGGTAAATAGTCCCCTGGTTTGCTCTGAATTTCAATGCAGAAGGTACAGCTTAGTGCTTCTGTGTCTCAGCTGTCCTATGTAGAAATCACAATTTCTTATGATGGCAAATGGAAATCATATGAGATTCTCAAGACCTCTACTATGGACTGCTGGCTTCACTGAGATTCAATGGAAGTGAGCCAACAGGCTTCAAAGCAAGCATTATTGGGGTTAAATGATCTCAACAAATTCTACTCATCCCACTGAATAAGAGGTAGATATGTCTTCACAAGGACTCAAGTTCCTTTTGTGGCTTCTGGCAGTTCAGCTTGTGAAAATAAGCATGTACTTCTGGTAACTGAAAGGATAAAAGGAAAGCAATTTGCATATCCTCATTGAATACAGAGACCAGCATTCATTTACAATACAAAGCAGTATAAACCTAGGTAGTGGATGCAAATGAAAACTTAAAAAAGAGAAAATTAATTGGTAAACTTTAATGGCAAAGTTGTATTATGACACAGTAGCCAGCTGTGGGTCTCACTTGGTTTTCTTTATTTAACAGTGTTGTTTTTCATCCACGCTGGGGTATAGAAAACTGTTGGAGCTGATGTTTCTCAGACCTGCTATGTTATCATGGAACTTGCATGCTCAAGCAGAACCGTATCTGTGGAGAGCCACGGGCAGGTCCGTGTCTGCAGTGCGGGCGGCAGGCTCTGTGCCATGGCATGATTGGATAAGTCTTCTCATTTATTTGTTGTTCTGTTCCTGTTTTCTTGTTTACCTTCATTTCATTTTTGTTTTCAGTTGACATGTGGTCAGTAGGGTGCATCATGGGAGAAATGATTAAAGGTGCTGTGTTGTTTCCTGGCACTGATCGTATCCTTCCTAGCAGCTGGTTTGGCCTCAGTAGGTACCTGCAAGCCTTTCTGCTCCAGCCCCTTCCTGCTATACTGGTGCTGACATAACCTTTGTACTGTATCTAAAGAGCTGGGTTAACTCCCACTGCAAAATCCTTGCAAGGCAAAATATCAAGAAACCTCTCAGTAAGTCTTAGGTGAAAACCCCAGGGAGTACAGTGTAGGGAGATGGAAAACAACGTCCTACGTGGTTCATAGAATCAATCAATTTCTGCAGCCAGTGACCACTTGTTTTTAGTTTTGTAGTTATAAATGTCTCTTTATTAATGGCAGGGGTGGTGTGGGGTGTTTCATAAATGATGGGCTTTTTTAAATTCAGGTTGTAGCATGGTAGGCACAAGTCACTGTTTACCTCAGGATGGTGTGTGAGAGGTTCTGCATTTTAGGAAGAAGGTATGATTAACTTGGGTATGACTTCTAGAAATCCTTACTTCTTTGCTTGTTTACTCTGTGAGTGGTACTGAAGTAGGAAAGTAGGAAAGAGCTTCAGTTTGGGGATGACTTCTGCTTTCCAAGACTAAAATTTTCACTTAACTTTGTAATAATTTGATGGCTGGGAATTTCCTTGCAAACTGTTGTGGTGGACTTCAGTCTGTCATCCTTTATTTGAGTACATGTAGCTATTATGTAAAAGCAGAACGTTTTTTTGACATCAACAGAAGTGATTTATAGATAAATGCATTAAATCAGTAGACAAGCAGTACAAGCTTACTAGGTATATGTATGTCTTCCTTAGAGACCATTTTGCATTCAGGACTGAGGGAGCCATAACTCTTACTTCACTTGATGCCTTATTAAAGCTTTGATATATATGCTGTTATTTATCAGATTGTGAAAGTGGTTTCTTCTTGTGTACAACAGCAACTGAGCTCCCAGCGTGTTTGGTCTAACACCAGGGATGCATGGTCCGTAGGATTCCACAAATGAGAAATAGAGATGACCTGTATACAAGTTTTCCTTCAAAGTTAAACCCTGTACTTTGATGAGAGAAGAGTTTCCAGGCATTATTCATTTTTCTGTAATTTTGTCTGAATGTGTGTGTGTGTACACTTCGGTATACATATGTGTGTACTTATATATCCATACTTACTAGTTCAGTTTAGCACTCCACTTTTGGCCGCATTCACACTTTAAAGGCTTTTGATTAAGATGTGGAAAAAGTAATATCTGACGAGCACTAAAGAAATGAAAGCAGACAGTAGTACATTAATATTCTCACAGCTTTGTCTAGTAAGATTTTGTGTTTTGTGCAAAAAGTTGAATGATGATATGCATGCTGAAATGAATGCTAAAACTCCCATGAGTGTTCTTGTGATCTGGAGCACTCCTCATCTGCATATGCGAAAGTGAACCTTTCCCTTCTATGTATTAATGTAACTCACTAGCACCTATCTGTGCTCCATGGAGATCTGGCCCAGGCTGTGCTTGTATTTTCTGTGAATGTGGAGTGAGAAATTTAAGTGGGGGGTTAGCATAGTTCAGTGTTGTAATAGGAACTGCTTTTATGTTAATAGACTTACTTTTTGTAAGATGTAATTTAAAGAAATCTCCAAGTAAGTGCCAAAAGAACTGAACATGTCCTATATAGCACTTCAAAAATGGATTTCTTTGACACAGCTGCATTCTTATTAAAAGAAATCAAGAAAAGCCTCTATAATTAAACCATTATGTGCTGTTTAATATTGCAATAACCCCACAGAAATTGGCATTACCAGCTGCTGATTTGTTTGGGATTGTTCTGTAACTGAGTTCACATTCTTCATTTGTATTTATAATATGTTGCTAAATTTGCACGGTGTTTTATGTACTGCTTGGCTTTTCTTCTGCCACTGCATGAGCGTCTGTTCTGTGAAGAGAGGACGATGCCTTTGCTTTCTTTCAGGGCGCTGAGCACTCCTCCTCAAAGCCACCTCTTCTCCAAATCCGGCCTCCCCCACCTCTCCCCTGGACAGAATCCACCTCTATTCTGTTTTAAACTCCATTTGTGAGTGAGTGCTTTGCAGTGTTCGGTATCCCCTAGGTCTTTACTGATCCTTCAAATTGTACTATTTCTCTACCATTTTGGGTGAGTGCATGTGATGCAGTTAAGTGTGAGCTAAAGATTATTATTTTTTTTTAAGATGTTATATTAAACTTCTTTTCAAGGTTGACAGCAGTGGTTCTGCTTACAGAGAAATTATTATAATGAAGCTTGGATATACTTGTGCCTTGAGCAAGGAGAAAACGACAAAGTGGTTTGTTGTGTTGCCTCAGGAGCAATTTAGAAAGTTGTCTGTACCTGTGAGTTGACTCTTATTCCATGTGGTGCTCTCAAAATTTTATGAAGAAGACTATTGCTCTTTTCTCACCACTGCATAAATGATCTGAAGGAGTTAAGAAGGTACCTTAATCCTCTGGTGAGCTGAGAAAGTGGTAGCTATACATGGATTTTTTATTTTTTAATTTAAATTGCTCCGTGCATTTTTGTCAGACAAAGAAGAATGTGCCTTTAAATTCTCTGTTTGGGACTGCTTGCAGGGAGACGAGTATATATTCAGTAGAAAAATGTAAGGTTAGCATGATGCCAGCTGTATAAATGACAGATGGCCATACAAGCTATCATTTATAGAGCCTTATTTTACAACAGCAATCATGTTATGCATGTCACAGAGATTAGGATATAGGGGGTTTATGCACAGTTTTACAGTTCGTTTAGAAGGTATTTAATAATTCTAATGTTCATACGTCGCCTTCTAGGATAGGTACATGATCATCATGCATACAGCTGTGCACGTCACAAAGACAGAAGTGTACCACAACAGAAGATTCTAGAAGCCCAGAAACAACCTGGAGTAGTACTAGTAGATACTGCAATGGTGAGGAGACATCCACAAGGAAAATGGCAGTTCTTATCCAAGGCCAACATTGCAATTCTGTGCTGCAATATCTGGATTATCCACTAAGCACTGATTTGCCTACTGCTTTGTAAGCAAAGACACTCAACAACTGAATGAATTGCCAGCTAAAAAAAAAAAAAAAAGCAGTTGAAAATTTTAGTGAAGGTGTCATCATACATATGTATCCAAAGGGTTAATGACAGCTACACCACTAACACTGCTGTCTTCTAACTTCCAAATGATCAGTGGTAATCTTTTGAAATAATTAACATTACGTGCTATGCATTATTTTTATTATCACCATATAATCCCTATTATAGCATATAAATAGCAACTACTATTTCTGAAGTTGCAAAATATTTTCTATTACAGTCAAATTTTTACAAATGCCACATTCTTCTCAAAGCATTCATCGTGGCATGGAAAATCCTCCATACTTGCTGTCTTGTCAGATGCTAACATTTTCAATTTATTTTGTGTGGTTTTGTAAACTGTGTTGACATCAGTATGTAAATTATGGGACTGTGGAAAAGTAGGTATCTGATGCTGATGTCTCCCACAGTGAAGTTGGTTAGTTTGTTTTTTCTTAACAGATTAATTTTTTTAAAAAACGTCTACTTCAAAAAAATGAAAATGGGTTGAGCTATCTACATTACAGTTGGCGTGAGGATTTTAGGAAGAGGTTTTTCTAGAACACTTTGAAGTAGCATGGAAGAGCAATGGTTGGTATCTGGTGATTGGATGGCTGTTAGATTTGCAACAGATTTTTTTTCTCCCCTTCTTTTCAGGAAAAGAAACATGAATGATTGTAGTAAGTTATTGCTTAAATACAAACAGCTAGGCACTGACAAGTTTCTGACTACTAGGGAAGAATTAATCGACTTAACTATACATATTACTTGTTATGTATGTGGCAGAATCAAAACAGCCTACTGCAAACAGCATCTCCTGCAAAACCTTGCTGTTGATCATAAGAAAATATAATCTTTCACTCAAAATAAAAGTATGATTTACATAGACATAATATGAGAATGAAAAAGAAAAATTATTGCCATTTTGAGGCTAGCTAGCTTAAGTATAAAGACAGTAAGTCATTGACTAAATTTCATTTTTTTAATCACAAGCTATTAATTTGTGTAACTGTAGAAATGTTTTTAATATTTTCTGATTGTACGTTTTCCCTTGTAGCCAGTTCCAATTCCTCAATTGTTTGAATATTTGCAGAAATGTCATTTAACTGAAGTCAGCAAGCCAACTGAAGGAACAAAAGAGTGGTCCTTAATTCACGCTTCTGAAATACTAAACACACATTGCATCAATGGCAATAGAAACAAAAGTAATGGTAAACTTTGAGACTGTATCTCTAAATAGATGAAATCTAATTTTTGCAATAGAAATACTTTACTGTACATTCAAAATATAATTTTTCCCAGTAAAAATTTTGCACATTGGCTTCAGAAAAATATGGCTCTTAACCTGAAGTTCAGATTCTGGTTATTTTCCAAGTAAATATCCAAGTATTTAGAAGGCAAATGAAAACAATCCTTAAGATGGTATTAGAGGGCAAAGAGAAAAGGTGGTTGGGACTTCAGGCAACCTAAGACCTCACTCAAAGATAACTCTTCATTCAAAAGCTATACATTTTACAACTGTTTTCTTAAATAAATATATTTGCTGTAACTTTGGTCATTTTCATGTTAATAAAAATGCTGCAGTGTTAGTGCCATGAACAAACTAATAGATCCAGGTTAGATCCTTTCTTCTGTCTTAAGGCATACATTATATAGTTGACGTGTTTTCCTTGATCCTGTTTGGGGCACAGGACAACTGAGGTGATTCAAATAGCTCTAAAGCAGACATTTCATCATCTTCCAGAGTTTTGGGTAGTAATTCTTTCCAACTTCCAGTCCACCCAACATTTGCTTAATTTCAAGGGGGAAAAACAGGGTCTTCTGTTAGAAAAAAGCTTTCTTTAAGTTTTTTTTCTTTCAAATACAGGTTAATCTTGTTTGGCTTGGGAAATTTCTGTCAGAGTTATGTGAAATACATTTTTTCTGCTGGTGTGCAAGTAACATCTATAGTCACAATCACTCACTGGTGATGCAACCTACAGTAGGATTTGATTTACATTAGGACTGTTCTATACTAGCATTTGTTTCTGCGGAATTGCTGAAGTCAGTTCTGACTGCCAGCTACAGACAGCATCTTCTCTTTGCTTCAACAAATAGACCTTGAATTTTTTTTTAAACTTTTTTTTTAAATCTTGTATCGTGGCCTCTTATCATCAGGGGTACCACAGATGCATTACAACCAGTGACTGTATAAAACATAACAATGAAATGGAGATGGACCAGCATTCAGCAAGAACATTATTACTTTCTTGCATGTTTTCATGTGTTGGACCTCAGAATATAATTCAGTGCTAGTAAGGCCTATGTAAGTGGAGGAACAATACTAGAGAGAAAATGTGTGTGTCCATTTGACCAGAAAATTTTCAGTCTCCACCTGCTCTCGCTGAGCATGGTTTTGCTATTGCTATTATTAGGACAAAAACAGGTCCTGAGTGCTCCATCATGTCAATTTGTGTGTGTGTGTGCATATAGATATATATAAAGAGCAAATGCATATATTTTTTTAGACGTTTTGCCAGTATTTGAGCAACATAAGTCAGAAATATTGGAGTAAAGAAGCACAATTATCCATTCAGATCATTCAGTTACTCAAAACCAGTCCCTGAAGTTGCCGCAATGTAAAGCCTGACATTTTTGGTCCTTGATGCAAGCCAGAGCTACAAAAGCTCCAGTGCTGTCCTCCTGCAAATCAAGGTTAGTCAAGGAGTGGACCATGGTGGCTCTGCCAGCCCCGTTGGCTTTGGCTATCATCTTTGCACTGATGACTGATGACTGAAGCTTCTTCCATCTTTTAAAATTTTCCAGTCATGGGTGGTAGCCTGCTTATCTGTTATCTCTTAGTGAGAGTGGTTCCATCAGCTTAGAAGAAATGTAGTCCACTGTCTGAGGATTCTTCTTCTCCCCTTCCCATCACCGTTGACACTAGTTCCTGCCATGTAGGCCCTATTCTGGGATCTTTTTTTACTCTTTTCCCTATCACACATATCCGGAACATTGTACTACATCTTCCTACATCTTCTCTGTCAACATGTTCAAGTCCCACAACATTCTGTAATCCCAAGGATCTCTCTCACTTTGTCCTTCATTAAATGCCTTGAGAGATGGTCAACCTGCTCAGTACAAGCACAAGCTTCTAACATCTGCTTTGAAGCAAGGCCTGTGTTTGCCCCTCCCTGCTTATCAAATGGCCCTGGCTCAATCTGCGCTGGTAACCCTTCCAGTGTTGCTGATACAGCTTGGCTTTCTCACCCACTTAGTTTCTCTTGGCACAGCTAGCAGCACCTTCATTTCTGTATTCTCTGCTCTTCTTTGCAAAGCATTTGCTGTAGTTCAGCCAGCAAACGATGAGGTGCCTTAACTTGATTGCAAGTTTAAAATGTCAAAACATCTTATTTTCTAATAAAATGTTTAATGAAATATTCAGGCTACTCTTTGAGCAGCTATGGTCTTGGATAATTTTATTGTTGTTGCAATTCTTTAGTTCTCTGTTAAGAAAAAGATATTTTTCATGGACAGCGCAAGACACATGCAACCTATGGAGTGGAGTGTTTGTGTGGGAGGCGTTGTTCTACATAAATCTTTGATTTAGTTTAAAAAATGAAAGTTGTTCACAAGTTTACAGACCACTGCTATTTCTAGCAACCTTCTTCAGATTAAATTAAAACAATTCAAAACACTGTTTCAGCATTTTTAAAGCATATGTTTAAATCGCTTTCATTACTTTAAACACTTTTGATTAGTAAAGCTTCAATTTTAAAATTTATTGTTTGAAGACAGTTCAGGTAAACCCAAATTAAGTCTGTCCTGAATTTTCAAGGTATGTGAAAATACTAAGTTTCCATATCCCTAAACTCAACCACTTCTTTGAAAATCTGAAATTGTTACTGCACCAAAGAGCTGCTTTTGCCTTTTTTTTTGTTACCTTTATTCTGTTGACTTGATTTCTCTTCTACATTGTGGGGAACTGCCTTGAGTATTTGGGAGACTCCTCCACACTTATGACACTCATGACCATAACAGCTTAGAAGAATAATTTAAAAACCCCCAAAACTCTGTGCTAAAATGCTTTGAATGTTTGTCTGCTAAAAGCTTTTTATTTCTAGTATGTTTTTAACAAAACTCCCTTCATCACATTTCTGAGCATCAATGTACTCACAGCTGCATGTACTTTTCTTCTTTTTTTTTATATATGTTGTCATCATATTCTTAGCACTGTGAATTAGTGTGATGTAGAGATGGTGCTGACTTCATAGACATTTGCTTAATAATTTTGGGGGTTTTTTTTGCACAGTTCTGAACGTGGCTGGAAAAGCTACATAACACCTGTCAGATGCCTAGTTGTTATCTAAAGAAAACTAAAAAAATCAACTCCAAAAACAAAACAAAAAGCTCAGTACAAATTGCCTGTAATACAAGTTATTTTTAAGCATGAGAGCCTGTTTCCTATTACTCAGTAAGAGTTTAGCAATGTAGCCGTGACATTTACAGTTAAAGAGAAACATCTGTCTATACCTGAGACATCCTTTTTCTATAGAAAATGAATCCCAGTGCCTTCTCATAAAATCAAACAAATTCCTTTTGAGGAAGTGCTCATTGGGTGGTTTTAGCAAAATTAGAAGCAGTAAAGTTATTGGAGAAAGGAAACATACAAGTGTGAAGCAGATGACTTGAAGGTGACATCTGGGTCTGACTCTCCACAGACTGAACAAAGAGGGCAGGTGAACACCTCGTTCTTCCCTGCTGGGCCTCTGTACCCAAAAGGTATCATGGAGGCAGTTACCTGCCTGTAAAAAAAAGAGGGAGTACAAGTCATTGGACTGCAAGGTAAAAATAAAGATGGTAACAAATAAAGATGGTGACCCAAAGAGAGGAAGCTGTGTATTCTCCCTTGGTGGTGGTGGCTTCAGGGTCGCACTATGCCCTCAAGCAAGTATAGTTGTGAGAGAGCGTTTTGCCCTTTGCAGGCTGTGGGACCTGGAGGCATAATGATGAAAAAAAGTAGTGACTGCAAAGGTGTTATGGAGCTAAACACCTCTGAGGGTTCCCAGGGAACGCTCAAACAGAAATGTCAGGAGACTAGGTAGGTTTGCGTTTTGTTTTCCTTAACTACTTATGTTCAGATATTGATCAGTGGAATAAAGTTATTGAACAGCTGGGAACACCCTGTCCAGAATTCATGAAGAAGCTGCAGCCAACGGTACGGAACTACGTTGAGAACAGACCCAAGTATGCTGGCCTCACTTTCCCCAAACTTTTTCCAGACTCTCTCTTCCCAGCTGACTCGGAACACAACAAACTCAAAGGTATGTCTGAGAAAGCGACACGTTTGACGTGTCAAAAGCTACAGTGCAATGAAGGGGTTTTTCTATTCTTCTTCTCTCTAGCTGCACTCCCTTGTAATGCAGTTAGTTGCAGAGACAAATAACTGCACGGGTTTTGTTCAGCTGAGAGGCAGCTTTTGGAAATAATTTCTGGAGGCCCTGGTGCTTGGGCAGCCAAGGGAACATACATCATCACTCATGTGTTGAGCATATCCCCGGGGTTTTCTGTGTGATGTTACAGTACCACAAGGACCTGAGGTGTTCCTTTACTGTCATACTTAAACTTGTAACACAAAGGAACAACAGAACTTCCATTGGAAATCACAGCACTTGCAGTATTTTCTTTAATGTGAGAAATACCAGTTTAACGAGATGCCTTTGCTCTACTTTTGCTATACAACAGAAAAATATTAGCAGTGTCATCCAAAATGGTCTTCATGTTGCTGAGGTTCTACATCTGCTGTGGGCGGATTTCTTCTTTTGCAAAAAGCTGCGAGTCAGTTTGGATATGTGATGTAGAGCACTAAATTACAGTGTGACTAGGTGTATCCCTGTAAAATATAAGTTGCAATGATTTTAATCATATACTGAAGTCTTGTTTTACTTGAACAGGACATTGACCTTCAATTGGAAAGAATGTGAGTTTAGTTTAGAAAGGATTTCTTGACACAGCTCTGTAACCCCTGCAAACTTGTCCTGTGTATCAGTTCTGCACCACTTGAGTACTTGGGGCCCCTTTATTACACTGGCATGTAATGGTTTTCAATTGCTTTCAATTTGCATGTCATTACATTACCCAGAAAACTCTTCCAATTAACAACTGTCTCATAGCAAGGCTGCCGTCTCGTCTCTGGGATCAAAGTGAAAGGTCTGAGCAGATGCTTTTGGATACATGGAATTTTATACTCCTACTACAATAAAATTTAATGACAGAATTTTCTTGAGTTTGGAGCTAATGAACAGAAATTACTTTCAAACAGTGCTGTTATCTTTTGGATACAGAAAGCACATGCATTGGAGCATACCAAATACCAGATTCTAAGATATAGTTACAGAACAAGAAGTAGTGCATTAAAAAAATTCTGCTTATGTGTCATTGTATCATCCCATGCCCTGCCTAAATATTTTACCATAATGTAAGGTTAATGGTTTAATTGGATACTACTTTTATTTTTTCTGTGTCTGAGGAGATACCTAGTAATAATTTTGCACTTGTATCTCTTTACACTTTTTTCCTTTAATTTTTTTTTATTTACACAGGAAATAATTTTGAGCATGGAAGAGCTTAGAATATTACATTGATAGTAATACTAGAAATGTATGTTGTTATCATTTTTTTTTACATGGTTTTAGATGGTATTATATTTGTTACAAACTCTAAACAGTAAAAACAATTTGGGTAATAGCACGATGAGTATGTGGCCTGAGAGGCACAATGGGCTATATTATCAGGTAAAATAAATCAATGTTGCAACATAAAACTCAATGTATATATAAGGCTGTGCATTTTTGTAGTGGAGGATGGTGTGTCCCACTGATTTATGTGGGACAAACAAGACTTGAGCAGTTCCAAGGCACTTCCTTATGTGTTGATCCCAGGCTACAGATTTGACATTATTGCTTCTAATGGGATGCCCTAAGATAAGCCTGGTACCTAAAGCCTCACTAAAATAGTTAATGCCTTCCAGCAGGCTTTAAAACCTCCAAAAAAGTTTGGATGTTTTCCTGAGCCACGATAAGAGTACCTGTAAGTTTCAGGCTTTGATTTAGTAGTGCCATGATTTTAGACTTCATAATGCAAGCTTTTGTTTTCTGATCCTGGCAATAATACAAATTTCTCAAGTACATATTTCTTGGATATGTTATTCAGCCCCTGACACGGAATCTGCACACAACATGTAAAATCTCATTGAAGCTTGTTAGGGGAGTTAAGGTATACAGTCCTGATGTTGGCACCTTCCTAATGAATCTGACCTAAAATGACTATTGAAGAACTCTTGCTATTACAAGGCAAGGGGCAGAAGTGAATACAATCTCTAAAAGGGTTGTGTCCTTGTTACTTTCCTAACCTAATTAACCCTCCTCTGGAGGCAGTGATTGTTTTGTACTAATACTATGTTTATCTGATTCCATTGTTCTAGCCAGCCAAGCCAGGGACCTTTTATCAAAGATGCTAGTCATTGACCCAGCCAAGCGAATATCAGTAGATGAAGCCTTACAGCATCCATACATTAATGTCTGGTACGACCCAGCAGAAGTGGAGGCGGTAAGTGAGGCGTGACTCTTTACTTCAGATTGCTAAATGCAGATATGATTCATAGATTCCTGCTGCTTTACAGCAGCTTGACAACGAGCATGCTATAAAGAAACAATGCTGGTATGACTGAGGTGGTCTTTGGGTTTATAGGAAATGAGACCTGTAGGGACAGGATATATCTCTTTGTTAGATTAACTGACAATATATAAGAGAAGCATAAACACTTCAAGCATATGAAGTCGTTTCTGCTTTCTTCTAGACAACATGAAAGAACCAGTATTTTGAACCCAGTAACTCATGTGGTTTTTCTAGCTATATAAATCAGTCTGGCAAAAGATACTTTCTCTCTAAACTTCTCCATGCGGAAAACAGCAAACATCACTTACTATGTTTGTATTCAAGGATATATGTGGAGAGGAGGAGAATTACACAAAACAATACAAAATCCTGAAGTCGGGATTCAGAAAAAATCTTAGCGGGACATAAATTTTTCCATAAAATAAAGCTCATGTGTTCCTGGGCCATGGTTCAATGTTTTGTATCATGTACACTGTGTGCAAACAGAAATGGATTTTTTCCTATAATCCTGTCATGCTCTAGACACCTCCCTGTATACCTTGATGAGGCTGGTCTTAACAGGAATAAGTGTGATCTTTAGGCACCTCTGTGATATGGTATATGTGTATAGGTATAAATTCAGAGGTGTTGTCTGCAAGACTAATCACATGTGAAAACTGAGCTCAGTATTTCAACAGATTTAGAAATCTTACTTAACCCAGGTCCTAGTTGTCTAAGACCCTGAACCTTGCAAACTTAAATCACTGCTGTTTAGCAATATGCTCCAATTCAGTGTGAAAGTGTAATAAACTTCAAAAGTAAACGGAATTCATAAAACTCCCTCAAACTTCACACACGTAGGATTTGTGCAGACTATGTCAATTAGGAGTGCTTTATAGGGGATGGTTCTGCTATCTAGAGAGCCTTTAGTTTTTGTGTCCTGTTTAGTTTTCTTCAAGAAAAAAGTTTATCAGTCTGAAGTGTAAACATTTGATACCTTGTGGTATTTTACCCCGACATGTACATTTTACTACCTTCCCTCTTGAAGATCTTGTTTCATTGTCATCGTTGTATTTCCATGCATTTCTTAACTCCGTTTTATGGAACTACTCTGATGTCAGAACTCAGATTTGAGTCCCTCTTTAGATGTCTTTGCCTGTGAATTTAACCACGGAGAGCCACTTCAGATGCAGAACAGGAAGGGAATTTGGTATAGTGGATATTTCGATGTAATGATTTTCCCCATTTCCAAATGTATGGTCTTAGTTGTCTTTCAGATTGAAGCAGAGATTGAATTTTTGTCATAATGAGGCTGCCCTCTTAGAAGGAAAAACTTGCCACACCTGCCTAGAATTAGAGCTGATCTTGAACCTCGTATCACTGTCTTCTTACTCAGCCAGGGTTACATGAGAGGTACTTCTGTGGTTGAAGAGACAATGGTTTAATTTCTGTTTGTACCATTGAGTCCTCACATGATCTAGAACAAACCACATCCTTGCTCTGGATTGTGACTGTAAAACATGAATAAAAATTATTCGTTTTGCCTGCCGGGTGAATTGGCTGGAATTTAATGAGCCCATTAGCTTGCAGAAGCCTGCAGTAATTACATTCTAGTTCATTGAGGCATTTGTCTCTCACATGTACCTCCTATCACTGTACAAATGTGGTGCCACATGCTATCAAATCACATTCCTTGCATTTTCACTGTTGGCTGCATTTCATAGCTCAGTAAAGAACTACAGAAGGTGTAAAGCAGTGGAAAACCAAACTGTCATTGCTCCCATAGCACCTCAAAGAAGAGAGGACATCCTGTGAGGAAGGAGCAGTGCCTTTAAATGTTCCACTTCAAATGCCAGTGTTGCCCCAGTTATTTGTAGTTTTTGTCTCTGTCTGAATTGCGTATTTTTAGATAACCCTCTATACTTTCCACCCATCTGGTATTTTGCACAGTTACTGTGTAGTTACCACCAGCTGAACATCAGTGTCCCCAGTTGCTTTCTCCGTCTCTCTTAGCTTCAAAGTTTTCTCTTCCAAAATATGCTGTATCTTGTCAAAAACATACTACAGAATCATACTAATACTTTTGTTATGAGTACTTTGACAGTGAAGTGTTACTTAATTGCTTTGACACCAATCACTCTATGGCACAGACACCCTTTCTCTCTTGGGATCACAGCAGGTTAAAAACCAGGAAGTCTCAGGTCATGTGCAGCGTAACCTAAATAGAACATGGGATTAATAAATATTAATTGTATTTTTTCACAGTGCTAGGAATTCTAGAAAGAGCCTGGCTTCACTTAATGCTCATTATTTTTCCAATCTCATCTTCAGAGGCAAAGTTAAACTGGAGGACTTTCTTTTCACGATTATCAGTTTATTAAATTCCAAGTTTCCATCTGTTCACGCTGACACACTTTCAGGGGCTAGCTGTGAATCATTTACAAGTTATTTTCTGGAGAAAACTTAACTTAGTTGGATTTTCTATGGCTCCTGATTCGGCTGTTGAAGTGCATGGAATAAGTTCCTAAAACAGATTCATGGGAGATTCCTGGCTTTCTCTTCTTTCTCAAGAGTGTCCTGAGGTCCTGGGACTGCTGCTAATGGGCAGTGCCTCTATGAAGAGTAGTTGTTGCTACACTGGTGAGGAAGTTTTACTTGTGCATCCGTGTTCAGCTACTCCTGGCTGAATGCTTGATATCCAATTGGCTATTAGTTCTTTAGAAGACAGCAAGGTACTTGTATGTGATAAACTTGTTTCTTGGTAACATGAGTGATTTTGTGCTTCAGGCACAAGTAACTTGTTTCCTCTTGGAAAAAGCT
This sequence comes from Calidris pugnax, assembly GCF_001431845.1. NCBI lineage: Eukaryota > Metazoa > Chordata > Aves > Charadriiformes > Scolopacidae > Calidris > Calidris pugnax. The sequence continues at coordinate 364,297 of NW_015090920.1, read as the reverse complement.
CTGTTGGTGTGCACAACAGGCTGTGTCCATCTGTCTGTGACCTCAGACATGGACCAGGGGAACCTAATGTAACATCCAGAATACCATTTGCAGTATCTTCTAACACTGCACTGACATCCAGTGTCTTAAATGGTTACAGTTTTGTGCAGTAGGATGTTGTGTATCCAACAAATGAGCTTTTTGAAAGGTAGGTACTTTTGCAGAGTCATTTAATAATCTGAGTCTGTGAATTTGTCTATACTGAATAAACCACAGAAGTTACAATGGGGTACAATTGCACAGAGAATTAGTATTTGAATAACATGTAAGAACCTAAAAATTGTTTTCTGGCTCATCAATGTTAGTTTTTGCCAAAACAAACCTCAGAGATACTGGTATGAAGAACAGATTGCCATCTGATTCTTCCAGGTTGTGTACATCTTAAGTTTCCAATTACAATTTGAATGGTACAAGTCACTTTTCCCCATCCTGGTAAGCTATTTTATTAATGTGTGCTATGAAACTGCCCCGGCACATTTCATCAGTGACTTTTCTAATGGACCTCTGGATCTGGCTGACTGAATTTTGGAACATGGAAATGGAATTTACATCTGCTACCCGACCTCAGTTCTGCAGCTGAACCTGTTTTAGATGTAAACCAGAAGACGATTCTAGATCAAAGCACTGTTGAGTGTGTTGAAATCCTCACGCTACTAGTTCAGGTCCTTTTTGTCCACAAACTATGCTGTGTTTTGTGATGCTTATGAAAATGTCTCATGGAAAAGGTTGAGGAGTGTGTGCTGATCATTAACTGTTTCGCTGAATGCAGTTTGCCCCAGTGTGGTGTCAACTTTTTGTGTATACCAATATCAGCTGTGTTTGGGAGACAGCTTTTATAAATGAAGAACAAACAAAAAGACTACAGTCGAAATAAGTTTTTCAAACCATTTAGCCCCATTTTTCCGTATGATTATTCATGTACAGATTTAGGTTCTGTGTTTCTGATTGGAACAGGCTGACAAGAGGTTTACACAAACACGCCTCAGGCTAAGGTGAATCTGACACTATAAAGTTTCTATTACCAGTGTGAAATAAGCTGCCTGAAATTGTGTTCCCTACCTGGAAGATTTCCATCCCAAGGAAGAGGTGATGATATTTTCTCTTTCCATGACAGTATTACAAATTTACGTAATAGTAAAACGATGGAAAGAGATTGAGCTGATGTGGAGCACAGTAGTCATTCTTATTAAAAACAATGTCCTTTACAACATTTTTTCAACTCTTCTCTGTTACTTAAAGGTATCGACTCATATTTTGATTATCAGGGGACTGGGCTATTGTAACTCTTTGCTGCTTCAGTTAGATGATAAACCAGTTAATGGATTTTGCATTTGTGCTCTCTGAGTATTAAGTTTTACTCTTGTTTTCTACCTCTTTGCTTATTTCATGTTGAAATTCAGAAGTGCTATTTGTACTATGTTGGCCATTTTTGAAGCATTTGTCCCTTGACATCTTTACCCCAAGACGGTCTTTTGTTAAAATGGGTTTAAGGTGAGGATTTATGTTTCGTATTTCACTAGAAATGCTACAGTTAGTCGGCATCAGATTTGATCCTTTTTTTTCCACCCTCTTTTTGTTGATGTTCCTTCAGGTAGTCATGAGCCTCACTAATTTGCAAATGCTTGCTCCTGCACTTTACAAACATACTGTATTGGAGCCTGTTAATTTTGTTTTTACAATTGCATTCATTGAGTCTTCTCTTGTGTCAGAATCTGGCTTCTGTAACTGGTCCTATCCAAGGTGCATAAAATTCTTTTTCCTGTCTGAGAACAAAGCTTTAGAGACAGAAATTTGAGAAAAGCCTGGTTGTCTTTGACTCAATAAAAGCTCAAAACTTCAATTCTCCGTTGTCTGGATTCTGACAGGAGCTGAATTACATCACTCTGGGTGTGATGAAAAGCCAGATCAGAACTCCTCTGTCAGGCAGAGGGATCAAGAGCACTTTACAGAAGCTTACTAGGTACTGTGGTGTTCTTCATCTTTTCCTCCCTTCCTTTACACAAGGAAATACATTGTGTTAGGGGGTGTACCTGTCTATTAGATGTCAAGTAATGGCACTGTTGATTCTTGGTGCAGGGAGAAGAAAAGGTGTAAGCCAGATTTTATGTTCTGTCTTTCTATATCACAGACAACAGATACTAATCCCAGTTTTTGCTTTGCCTTCCCCAAGCAGGCCTAGTCTCTTCCTAGATGAGCACTTCACCCCACCAGCTCACAGCTTCAGAGATTTGCATCTATTTCATGGGCTAGGTGCCCATGGGTATCATAGAAGCCTTCACTATTGACTGCAGAGGGGGCAGGCAACAATGGGGTGGAAGGGGGACTGGGAGGAAGGACGGAGTAGCAAAGATGAATGTTGTGCCACTTCCTCAGGGAAAGCTTGTAGAGAACCAGCTGGAACCTCAATGAATTCTCCTTTAGGATCTGCAGCATGACGAGGCTCTAGGAAGCAAATGTGCTTTTTCACAGGCTGCCCTGCAAATGTGTAAGCCAGGGAACCTGACAAGAGAGCAATAGGAAAATGAGTGATGGAGATGCTTTTAGTCACTTGCGTTGTGCTTAACTCACCACCGAGTTTCCTGATGTCCCACTGGGACTTAAAAGCCTGCACTGTGTTGCATCTCCCCATGTTCACTGCACTCTTTTGTAGCACTTGATAAGCACTTTTGCATAGAGTGAGGTCTTCCATCATGTGTCTAAAGATTTGGTGGTGGGGTATTGTTTTAATTTTTTTTTTTTGAGTCCTCCTCGCATAGATGGAGGCAGGACTCACTGTCAATAACCCTGTACAGCAGGGATAATATAGAAATTAGGATACAGAGGTATCAAACAAGGTGGCATTTTCAACCAGTATAGCATTGGGGGGAATTTAGGTAACCTAGCTGTCTAGTTAGATTACTCCTTGTCCCCAGTGAATGTCTTCATCAGAAGCAGCGAGGGCAGCTAGGCATCTGTTGTACAGTATTCACCTGGTTCAGAGGCCTAGGGGCACAGGTGACTGAAGGCATTTAATGTGACAGGAATTTTGAAGTGAGCCGTTGCAATATCCTGGAGTGTCAGTGTATGCTGGAACAGACCATGAAGAACACTAAAGACAGTTCAGGGAATAAGCAGAGAACTTGGTGGGAAAGTGTAACCTGGAAATAATGACCCTCTATGTCTGCCCAGATTTACAGCTTTATGAATGTGAAGGGAACAGATAAAATTGCCCTGTCCAGTTAAAAAGCAGACTAGTGAGACAGTAACAGTCTCTTTTTATAACTCTATTAAAAGTTTATGGTCTTTCACAGAAAGCAATAAAACTATTATGTCCATTCTAATGGACAAAGACTAACACAAATGTTAGAAATGCAATACCCTTTCTCCCCTGATGTGTAACAGCATTAAAATCTACCAGTTGGCCTTAAATGCCATGTTGTGATTCCCCGATACAGTGAGGAAGAGAATGTGTCATTAGATGTGGTACTTGCTATTGACTTGCTGTGACTCTCCCACAGACTTCTGCATAAAAGCAACCTCAATAGCTCTGGAGCAGGTGTCATATTTACATTTAGAAACAGGCTTTGCTCAGTTTTTAAGCTTACCTGTGGCGTGAGTGGGTAAGGATTTTGGATTTAGAGAAAGCTCTTATGTCTAACACCCTAACCTAGTTAGCCAGCTTTTTTCGTGCCCACTCAACTTGCTGCAGCATCTTTGATAATGAAGTCATAGCTAGGTTCTCCAGAGCATACATCATCGCTCTAAAATTAATTTGAATAGCATTAACCACAGTTAAGGTAGTTTTTGTATTCAACCAATTGTAGCTAAAATATGTGTTTTTTTAAAAATATGAAAAACTACAGATAATGTGTGCTTATGATTGTGTGGAATTCCCAAGATTTTAGGAACTGTTGAAATCTGTTATCAGTCTTCACAACTGATATATATGTAGGGAAACCAGAGTTCAAAGGGGAGAATTTTTATTTGCTAATATCACACAGGAAATCTATTGTAAAATCAGAATAGTAACCTATAGACCTTATTTCTCTGATTTATATTTCAGTTAAATGTTCCTTCTTCCTGTATGTTATATACAGAAACTGTCTCAGTTCCACTTTTAAACAAGTATCATGTTTATTACTCTCATGTTACGATGCTTAATTTACCTACATAACAGCATTTGGACTATTATCATGAATAAATGAGACACGCGATACCTTTTCTCCCTCATAGTGCTCTTATTCTTTTTTTAGGAAAGAAGACATTTCCAACATCTCTTGCCTCCATATGTAGACTATCCTCCTTATTGTAGATAAACTCAGCATCTCCCTGATGACATATTACTTCTCTGTTTTCTTGCCTAAAATGCTGTGCTTGAGACTTTGTTTTCATTTACACAGCTGCCTTATTTTGAACTTGCTATGCATTCCTATCCTTGAGATGAACTGTGAATAAATCCCAAATCTGATATTTATTTTTTCTTATCTCCCCTGAGTTTATGCAATGCTGCCTATGTGCATGCCACTGTTTTTATCCCAAAATGTTTAAATTGTTTGGGAACAGAATGGATTCCTAGACGTGTGCTCAGAATGGCTTTAGCATTGCCACCTCGGAGGCTCTGAAATCAAATTTCAGAACACTTGTGCCACTTGTTCTCTAGAACTGCTTTGGCTTAAGCTGCCTGATCTCCAGGCTAATTCTTTCCATATTGTTGGCATTAGAAATAATTCTGAATGGGAGTAATACCTACTTATTGATATCAAAGTCACATTCTTATAAAAGACTGTGGCTGCTGTATATTCGCCTCCTTAACTTTTCAATTATTATGTTATTTCATAAAAAATTAAACAAGTATTTTTTGGTCAAAAAGATTTGCTTGCATGGTTCTGGAAGGTGCCATCTTAGAAGAACTTTTGCTATTTAGGAGTAATTGTTTAGGTCTTAATCTTGAACATTATTTTTTTTCCACCTGTAAATGATTTAGGAATCACTTTCGTTTGGAACCTTTTCAATATCTGTGTAATGTCATATTGGTTACTACTTGGGAACAGTATCGTTCCATTCCATGGGAACAAATCTAGCAGCAAAATTTGCCATCAATTATTATCTGATGTTTTCTGTTTCTGGTAACTGGTTTCCAAGTGCATCTTAGATTCTACTGTACCTGTAGTTATTGCTTGTTATCTGACATATGCCACCCACTAGAAGAGAGATTTCTTAGAATACTGAAAGATCGGATGTTAAAAATATTCCTTTTAAGCGTTTCTCTACGTTGACAGACTTTTACAAGAGTGATAGATTTTGTGGGGTGTCCTGGTTAGGGTTAATTCTCCCCAGGCTCTGGCAGGGACACAGGTACCCCATCCCATGGGAGCCATGCCCGGGGCAGGGGGCAGTAGGTTGGGAAGTGGCAGCTGGGAGCGGGCTGGGGCATCTGGGTGCGGTGGGCGAGCAGTGATACCCTCTGTCTGTGATACTGTTATTGTTTGCTTGTTCCCTTTGCTGTTCTGTTAAACTGCCTTTGTCCCAACCCATGAGTTTTGCCTTTTTTCCCTGATTCTCCCCTCACGGCCGGGGGAGTGGGGGGCGCTGGGCGGGATGCTGAGAGAGCAGCCACCACCTGGTTCTTTGTTGCCATCTGAGGCCAAACCATGACATGGGGTTGTAATGGCTGTAACTCACACTGCTTTCGTTACTGGTTTTATTTTCACAGGACCTACATTTCACTGGGGCAACTCTGCATCCAGGACCAGCCACATGGGGCTGAGTTGCGAATTACCATTCATTTTTGTGTGCATGTTGCCCCTTATTAATATGATGCTGTTTCCCACAACGCTTATGAAGAGAGGTTGGTTTGAGGCTCTCAGTCCGAGGCCTTGTCCAGGATAGAGGCTGCTGCTGTATTGTCTTAGCCCTGTATAAAGTGTGACCAGCTGTTAAATACAACCTGTTCAAATGAATTTCAAGTTTCATAGTTTGTCATAAGAAAAAAAAATACTTAAATCACCAATTTCTTATTTTGCCTGTGAGTGCTGAGCGTCCAAGATGTGCTTTTCTGGAGAGCTCTATGATCTTGGCAAACAACACTTCAAAGAAGGTGTCATCTTCACTGTGTGTGACACTTCGTGGCAAAATCAAGGCTGTGTGTCTTTTCTGGTGTTCTTTTCTCTTGCTCAGCCCTGTGTGTATAGATGTTGTATCTGAACTCTTTGGTGATCTGCCACAGAGATATTTTTTTAGCAATTGGTTACTGGGTTTGGTTTTCTGCTTAGAGGTGGATGGTGCACATCTGTTGTCTCACAAAAGCAGTCTGCAGCTCTGCTTTGTACACAAGCACGGGTATTTCCTCTCGTCAGCGATATCTACCCACTTCCAGCTGATTAATTATGGAAGCTGAACACAGTTTCTGCAGCAATCTTTGTTAATGTTGGTGAGAAGTAGTGGTTAAAGAAAAGGCATTTATTTTCTTTCTCTTTTCCAAACCAAACTAAAGCTTTTTCCATCTTGCTGTTGTGAAGGAAATAATAACCTAGAGTCTTCCATTCCTTATCAATATGGGGACAGTGCTTAAAGAACACGAGTTGATTTATCCTCAAATACTCCTTTATAACTAAAATTATTAATAAGCAATTAAGAAAATTAGAAATAGAAATCAGACTACTTTAAGTGCTAATTCCCCCTGTATATTTCATGCAGCATGAAAACCTTTCGTGTCCAGTGAGATACTGTTCATAAAAAGAGAAAGTAAGCTGATGCTGATGGCTACTTTCTACATACACTTCCAGTGGTCAAAGCTTTTATTCTCTGGTCTAGAAGAACGAAAGAAACTAATGCCTTTTTTCACTTCTTCGTAGAACAGTAGCACCTGAGGGAGACAGAGTGTATTATATCTGCAAGCTGCTCACTCATCTCTGTGTAGACGAGCAACCTTGACTCCTGCTGCATGGTACCCCCACAGTCCAGCTGGGCAGAAACAGCTCGGAGCACGGTTTCTTTGATGCACACGATGCGTGGAGTTTGCCAAAAGGCTCTGCAAAGAGTGCAAGGAACAAATGGGCACAGGGGCATCTCTTCTTCCATATCTACGGTTGGGATCTTGTCCACCCCACTGCAGAGTTCCTGGGCAATTCAGGGAGAAATCCAAGGCCATTGACACTTTCCTCTCTAGATGAAGAGACTTCAGGTTTCTGGTGACAGCACACTGATGTACTCTGGCTTGCACTGCAAAAATAAATCTTAGAATCATAGAATCATAGAATTGCCCAGGCCGGAAGGGACCTCCAAAGGCCATCTAGTCCGACCCCCCCGCAGTCAGCAGGGACACCCCCAACCAGACCAGGTTGCCCAGGGCCTCATCGAGCCTCTCCTTGAATATCTCCAGGGAAGGGGCCTCAACCACCTCCCTGGGCAACCTGTCCCAGTGCTCCACCACCCTCACAGTGAAGAACCCTCTCCTAATCTCCAGTCTAAATCTGTTCCCCTCCAGCTTGAAGCCATTGCCCCTCGTCCTGTCACTGCAGGCCTTTCTAAACAGGTTCTCCCCAGCCTTCCTGTAGGCTCCCTTCAGGTACTGGAAGGCTGCTATTAGGTCTCCCCGGAGCCTCCTCTTCTCCAGGCTGAACAACCCCAGCTCCCTCAGCCTGTCCTCGTAGCAGAGGTGCTCCATCCCCCTCATCATCCTTGTGGCCCTCCTCTGGACCCTCTCCATCAGGTCCATGTCCTTATGTATAGATTGTATCAGTAACAAAATCTAGGTTGTAGCAAAACACAAATGAGTTTTTATATGCAGGTATTATGAGGATCTAAGCCATTTAGCAAATTGTTTAACCCCACACCATTAATTTTTACAGCCTCCATTGCCTTCGGTATTTGTGTACCGCTAATTCTGTCGTTGCCTTGTGTGCTGCTCCACAGCTACTGCTCTTGACCCTGCAGTTCTGGGAACAGATGCAGAATCATGCCTTGCTCCTGCCAGGCTTTCTAAAAACAGCTCATCCCAAGGTCTTCTCTGTGCTGGCAGTAGCTCTGCAGAGGCAGGGACAGAGACGGATTTATTCAAGTGTGAGCTCCAGCCCGTTCCCTTCACTTTCTAGCAGCAGCACACTCACCAATCCACCTTGCTGTGAGAATTCATCAATCTTGACATGTTTTGCTTTTGTCCCTAGTGAAAATCTTTTTCTCCCTAGATACTAGAAAGGTATTTAACAAACCCAATAGTTTCCTGATGGTTCTCTCACCACGTGAAAAAAAACCCTGTCTTTTGGGGGGTGTTTTGTTCTTTGTTTGGTTTTGTTTTGTTTGAGTATTTTTAGCAAAAGACCTGTGTGGGTATTTTCTGTTTGTTTTTTGTTTTGTTTTGTTTTTTGTAATATTTATTATACTCAATGAATGTTAAATTTAATGCAAAAATATTTTTAAAATCCATTTGTAAGATGTAAAAGCCAAGAACCACTGAAACTACAAGGAGTTATTTAATATATACGAGAAAAATGCACTTCATTCTTTCTCTTCCGCTTCCAAAAATAGATTCTATTCTTTGTTATTGTTGCCAATGCAATTGCTTACAAATCGATCCTATGTGGGGAGAAAATGGCTACCTTAAACCAAAGCTAGATGCTGCCACCCATAGGCTTGAGCCACACTCTGCTTTGATTTAATGCTAGTTTAACTATTTTTTTCTTCTACAATATGTACAATCTAAACTATGTAACTTTCAGTTGGGATGTGCTGTATGAAGGATTTAGAACAAATATTGCAGCTGCATCCCCAGAGAAAATTGATAAAAGTGAACTCAGGCATTTTTTTAAGGCATTTGAGCTAGGCAGGGAAGTCATTCATTGGCCAACCTTGGCACCAAGATTGAAATCAGGAGCCCGGGAGGACTGGGACATGGCATCCGCTCTGTCAGCTCCACTGCCGTGACAATACCTGTGTTAAAAACCTCTCTTCCTACCTCTACTTTTAGAAACTGGTTTTAAAAAAAACCCAAACCAAAGAAGTTAGCAGAAAATAGGTGGTTGGCCCGGATTATCTAGGTTGATAACAATGTATTAAGTTTTGTGATTGTCATTAAGATTAATGAGGGTTGTGGGAAAATAAATTCATTCCTGAAACTGTTGTACTCTCAGCTCAGCTCCGTGCCCAAAATCAACAAAAATATGTCATGAGGGCTCATTTCCTTATCTCAGGGAATTTAGATAGGAAAGCTTCACTTCCCCTGAGGCTGCCCTGTCCTCTGTGCAGGTTTCACGGGTTATTGATTCCACCTGTGTGAGGAGGAGGGATTTACTCATGTCATTATCACATAGAATCATAGAGTCATAGAATCATAGAATCATAGAATGATCTGGGCCGGAAGGGACCTCCAAAAGTCATCTAGTCCAACCAGCAGGGACGCCCCCAACCAGACCAGGTTGCCCAGGGTCTCGTCATGCTGAATGTTTGTTACCCTTGGCTCTCGCCTTTCTCAGAATCACAGAATCTTCTAGGTTGGAAGGGACCTTAAAGATCATCTTGTCCAACCGTCAACCTCACTGACAAAAATAGACACCCACACAACAAACAAGGAGCATCATCACTAACCCAGACCTCCCAGCACTACATCAACCCATCTTTTGAATACCTCCAGGGATGGGGCCTCAACCACCTCCCTGGGCAGCCCATTCCAATGTCTGATAACCCTTTCGGTGAAAAAATTTTTCCTAATATCCAGCCTGACCCTCCCCTGGGGCAACTTGAGGCCATTTCCTCTCGTCCTGTCGCCTGTGACTTGAGAAAAGAGACCGACCCCCACCTCTCTACACCCTCCTTTCACGGAGTTGGAGAGAGCAATAAGGTCTCCCTTTCTGCTGACAGCCATGTTTTACAGCTCTGGGTTCTGCCAGCTCACAAATAAAGGTTTGCACTATGAACCCTGGCACAGCAGCCCAACGCTGTGCAGGGCCATTCCTGGCATCCCATGCACTGTGAATTACAGAGTTCGGTTCCTCTCCCTTGATTGTCTTCATAGCAAAACTGGAATTCAGTAACAAATTGGATTATTCTGGTCTCTGTCTCTGGAAAATGCCTTGGTTTCCAGAATGGGTTAATCTAGGAAATAATTACTGCTGCTTTTCTTGTAGCCTGTTAGCCAATTATGCCTGCTTGAGTCATAGCTGAAATAAATTAGAAGAAACATAAGCCAAAGATTTTGTGGTCATATGAACTGAGAAATGTACATCTGATCACTTGTTCCTTTTGATTCTGTAATTTGCATTTGGGAATTGAAGTAGTGAAGGAATCTATCCTATTATTTCTGGCTGGGGGACAAATACCCTTTTTTTTTCTATGGAAGGCGTAAAAATAGCGTTTACACTTTGTAGGAGCCATTTTATCTACAGCCTGTGCTTTTTGTAAGCCCCTCCCAGAAGCTTTTAGAAAGAAAGGTACTTGCAGGATATTCTTGTCCAACTTGGTTGATCTGCTTTGCTTCCGACAGAGCAGCAGTGGGCCTGTTGCTGTGACTCAGGCTGCAGCTCAGCCAAACGCCTCTCCTACCGCTACCGTACAAACCATGAACCAGCCGTGTGGTGGAGCTGACAGCCCCCCTAGAATCATAGAATCATTGAGGTTGGAAGAGACCCTTGGGATCATCGAGTCCAACCATCTCCCCTACTCTACAAAGTCCTCCCCTACACCATGTCCCTCAGTACCGCATCTAAACATCCCTTAAACACATCCAGGGACGGTGACTCAACCACCTCCCTGGGCAGCCTGTTCCAATGCCCTATCACTCTTTCTGTGAAAAATTCCTTCCTGATGTTCAATCTAAACCTGCCCTGTTGGAGCTTGAAGCCGTTCCCTCTCGTTCTATTGTTAATTACCTGTGAGAAGAGACCAGCCCCAACCTCTCTACAGTGTCCTTTCAAGTAGTTGTAGAGGGTGATGAGGTCTCCCCTCAGCCTCCTCTTCCTCAAACTAAACAGCCCCAGCTCCTTCAGCCGCTATTCATATGATTTGTCTTCTAGGCCCTTCACCAGCTTCAACACCATGTGTTACCTCATCAAATCTCTGTGCTTTTCCTAGCCCCTAAGACGGAGGACTGTTATCTAGGGCTGCTTGCACACTTAATGAATCAAAACGCGAATGCCTTGTCCAAGGTCATACCCAAAATATGTGGCTGAGAGGGGAAAAGATATTCTAGTCCTCGTCTATTAGCCTAACCGTAAATGCGTTTGTCATCTTCCATTGATCCCTTGCCTCATTTAGTACACTTCGTACACCCT
>NW_015090920.1:314469-352159 GCF_001431845.1 Calidris pugnax | reverse complement strand
CCTCAGCCTCCTCGTCCTCAAACTAAACAGTCCCAGCTCCCTCAATCACTCTTCTTTATTCTCCAGGCCCTTCACCAGCTTCGTTGCCCTCCTCTGCCCTCGCTCCAGCACCTCGATATCTCTCTTGGATTGAGGTGCCCAAAACTGGACACACACTCCAGGTGTGGCCTCATCAGTGCTGAGTACAGGGGGACAATCACCTCCCTACTTCTGCTGGTCACACTATTTTTGATACAAGCCAGGATGCCGTTGGCTTTCTTGGCCACCTGGGCACACGGCCGGCTCATATTCAGCCACTTGTCAATGAGAACCCCCAGGTCTCTTTCCTCCAGGCAGCTCCAGCCACACTTCCCCCAGCCTGTAGTGCTGCAGGGGGTTGGTGTGGCCCAAGTGCAGGACCTGGCACTTGCCCTTGTTGAAACTCATGTCGTTGATCTTGGCCCAGTGATCCAATCTATCTAGGTCCCTCTGTAGGGCTTCCCTATCCTCCTGGGAGTCAACACTCCTGCTTAACTGATATCAAGATTAACGGCATGAGTTTCATGTTACAGTCTCCTGTAAATGCTTAGACACCCAGGGTACCCTTGTCCTTGCTAGCTCTCTCTGCTTTTCCCCTGCAGGGGATGCTGGCCGAGTGGGCGAGCAGTGGTCCAGCAGGTCCAGCCAGAGCGGAGCTTGCTGCCTGCATCCTGCTGCAGTGGGGGGCTTCACCTCCGCTCCTCTGCAGCATTCAGCTCCCTGAGACCACAACCAGGAGGAAAATGGAGTGCCCACAGAGGCTGCATTGATTTTGGCTGAAACTACCTTAAGCTTCAGGACTGCCTGGAAGGGACTGAGAAGGGTTGTTATGCTGACCAAGAGAACAGTTGCGTTGGTTTTGGAGACTTCTTATGTGGTTGTGTCCTACCCTGCTGATGTAGCAAAACCTCAGTTATCCCTGCTGAGGGTTGGCATGTACACTTTAACTCATGGCATGTGTTTCAGGTTCTGTCTTGGCACTTTTTCAGGTATGAGACTTGGTAATCCAGGCTTCACTTAATTCCCTTATCTTTAGCACTGATACAAGATTACTGGCTGGAGGTCTGGGCCCAGAGAGTGGTGGGGAATGGAGTCAAATCCAGTTGGTGGCCAGTCATGAGTGGTGTCCCACAGGGCTCGTTACTGGGGCTGGTTCTCTTTAACATCTTCATCAATGATCTGGATGAGGAGATCAAGTGCACCCTCAGTCAGTTTGCAGATGACACCAAGCTGGGTGGCAGTGTCGACCTGCTGGAGGGTAGGAAGGCTTTGCAGAGGCATCTGGACAGGCTGGATGGATGGGCCAAGGCCAATGGGATGAGGTTCAATCAGGCCAAGTGCCGGGTCCTGCCCTTGGGTCCCACCAACCCCCTGCAGCGCTCCAGGCTGGGGGCAGAGTGGCTGGAGCTGCCTGGCAGAAAAGGACCTGGGGGTGTTGGTCACCTGTTGGCTGAACAGGAGCCAGCAGTGTGCCCAGGTGGCCAAGGCCACCAGCATCCTGGCCTGTGTCAGGAGCAGCGTGGGGAGTAGGAGTCGGGAGGTGATGGTCCCCCTGGACTGGGCACTGGTGAGCCCCCACCTCGAGTACTGTGTCCAGTTTTGGGCCCCTCACTACATGAAAGACATGGAGGGGCTGGAGCGGATCCAGAGAAGGGCAATGGAGCTGGTGAGGGGTCTGGAGAACAAGTCTTGTGAGGAGAGGCTGAGGGAGCTGGGGGTGTTCAGCCTGGAGAAAAGGAGGCTGAGGGGAGACCTTCTCGCTCTCTCCAACTCCCTGAAAGGAGGGTGTAGCTGGGGTGGGGGGGGGTCGGTCTCTTCTCCCAAGTCACAGGTGATGGGACAAGAGGAAATGGCCTCAAGTTGCACCAGGGGAGGTTCAGATTGGAGATTAGGAAAAATGTTTTTATGGAAAGGGTTATGAAGCCTTGGAATGGGCTGCCCAGGGAAGGGGTTGAGGCACCATCCCTGGAGGTGCTCAAAAGATGGGTTGACATGGTGCTGGGGTACACGGTTTAGTGGTGGTTTTTTTGTCAGAGTTGGGTTGATGGTTGGACTAGATGATCTTGAAGGTCCCTTCCAACCTAGATGATTCTATGATTCTATGTGTCGCTCTGCAGGAGCATCTCTTGTTTTCAGTGGACTTGTCCAGTTCAGCTATCATATAATTTTCCTGGTCCATATTATGCCACTGAGCTATTACTTTCTCAGTTGTATCTGTAGCATGCAAATAGCTTAATGGACTGATGGTGTTTAGAGTCCAGAGAGCAAATTCTCAGCCTCTTAGTGAATCAGAAAACAGCTCGGTAAATGTGCATTTAATAGTAGGATGCAATGGCTGAGTGCCCAAGGCAGAAGTTAGAGGAAATACTTAGGAATGATAAAAGTCTCATAGGTCTTGTTTCCATCTTCATTAGATCTTACCTCAAGCTTCTTGGTACAAAGGAAGGAGAGGGTCCTCTGCCTTACTTGAGTGCTGTATTTGCCACCTAACATCAGGACAGACAATGAACACATGGTTTAGTTGCCCAAAGAAAGCAGGTATTTAGGCTCTCAGAAACTCCAGTTGCTTTTGTCTCAGTAAATTCCAGGATCTGCTGTTTCTGTGGCATTCTCATTAACTAAAAAAAATACAGTAAAAGAAAAACAACAAACAAACAAAGCAAAGTTACTTAAAAATATGTACACTGGAAAGCCTGGGAATTTGCGACATGGACCAGAAGTTCTGGCAGGGAGATTTACTTCAAAATTACAGTTACTCTGAGAAGTTTGTATAGCAGTGAGTATGATGTCTAAAGGGCAACTTAAAAATTAATATAGGAATATTTTTACTGATTAATCAGGATTGGTATTTGCCTGGTACTCAGACAGCACTTTCTCTGCCAGTGCAAACAATCTGTGTGTGGAGTTTTTGAGCTCAGTATAAGCACAGTGACATTTTTGACCTGGGTTCTATTTCAACTGCAACTATGCCTCTTGTTTAAAAGAGGAATAGGGAGATATATATTGATTTCTTCTACATTGTTGAATTCCAGAATTGCTAATCTCAAATGTGTTTCATGTGGTTTTGCATGTACAGGATGGATAACAGAGGGAGAAGAGAATTTATCCTTACTTAACTAATTGTTCCTAATTATTTTCAATATAACGGACAATTGACTAAATAGTTGTTTCTCTCCTGCAGCCTCCTCCTCAGATATATGATAAACAGCTGGATGAAAGGGAACATACAATCGAGGAATGGAAAGGTAATCGCAGTTTAGAATTACATGGGAAAGGATATTTCAGTGGCAAAACGGCCACGTCCCACCAATAATTGGGACATCTGTGTAAAAACGTAAGAATTTCTTTGTCATGAAGAACTGACAAAACCAAAAATTCCTTTGACACAAAGAATTAACACTAGCCCTACAGACTGCTGCTTTGGTAGTGAAAATATAAGCAGTGTCCTGAGGACTACCATTATCTACACAAGGTAAGTGTTAGCCCAGGAGGTGCAGGTTCCAGTGCTTCATTGAAATCTAAGGATGTCATCTGGAGAATGGGAAAAGCAATGTGTTACTGTGCCGCTTCATTTCTCGATAATGCAGCATGAAACAATTCATGTGTTCTAGTTTAGCCCTATTAGTCGTGATTCAGCTCCAAAAAGAAAGGAGAGGAGAGGAGGGAAATGGAAGAGAGAGGTCTTTGGCGAGTAGAGCTGTCAGGCTGGTGAGGACACGGCAGGGCAGGAAGAGGGGGCCCATGGGAGGGTTCATGGTGGTTGTTCTGTTCCCCATCACACACACTGGTTCCTGTGTGTAACTGCTGCAATTCTCTCTTCCAGAACTCATCTACAAAGAAGTAATGAATTCTGAAGAAAAGACTAAAAATGGCGTAGTAAAAGGACAGCCTTCTCCTTCAGGTACTCAGCCCCATTGAATAATTTTGACGTGTTTTCTGTACTGACAAAAAGAAAATGGAGATAGCTGAAGCACTCGGGCTACACTTGCAGCTATGTAGCCCAAGTTAAAAGGTTTTTATGAAATCCAGTGTTTCTCATGGGTTGACCATGATTAATTGCGCTCCAGTGTCATGTTGATACTTAAAAACTGGTCTGCTTGCTATTTGAGATATAGGTGTCCTGGTATTTCCTGTGGAAAGATCTGTAGTTAGAGATTATATTCCCGTGGGCGGGGAAGTTCATCTCACACTATGATGATTATACAGTTTATGGGTGTATATAACTGAGATAATACTCGGCCAGCTGATATAATCAAAATTGGTGATAGTATTTATTCATCTGTTGGACACGTGATGTTGCACACACACCCCCAGACCCAGGTAAGCATCTGTTGCCCACTCTGGTAGTTTATCCTTTCAGAAGTCTGATAACATTGGAATGGCTTACTGACAAGCTTGGTTGACACTTTGATGAGGATGGAAAGTTGTCTTCAAACACAGATTCTTAAAGTACTGTCACAAAAAAATCACAACTAAATTTTATTTGAGGAAAATTCACATCAGCACTCTTTTCACAAAAATGCAAAGTGTGCACAGAAATACATGTTTGTGAAAAGACACTTTCACTGGCAGACTTTGAAATGTCTGGATTTTGAGCACAGTGTTCCAGTAGCATTTATAGGTAAAACTCCCTACCTTTTGCAGAGCCTTTTCTCAAAGTAAAATAATATAATTCAGTGTTTTCTGCATATTTTCAGAGATTTTATTTTTTTTTTGTCACATTCTCATTTTTCACTTGCTTCTGAGCTAACTTAAGGCTAGAACAAGAATGCAGTAGTAGTAACTGACAGGACAAGGGGAACCCTGAAATAGAGTGCTTGATGGTAATAATTAGAGCAGTAGCACTGCATCTGGATTTTTACATCGATTAAGCAAGATATTGAAAACAATCCATTGCATTCATGCCAAGTAGCAAACAAAGTAGAGGTCTTGCAGATTTAATTTACCAAACTGCTGTACCACCACTGAAAAAAGAAATCTGGGGCCCTGACAAGTATGTAATAAATCCTCATTCTTAAATCTCTCTCCCCTACAGAATGGTGGCTGCAGTCTGATTTATCACCAACAAACATTGTAGTTGCTGGTTTCAGGAATTAACTACCCAGGGGTTTCTTTTTGTATTTCATGTTCTGTTTTTCCTATGTGGAAGGTTTTTATTGTTTGTCTAAAACACTTCCGAACACACAAAATTGCCATTTCTTACTTGTCTTTCTTTTGCCATTCCCCTTTGACTGTTTTTGGATTGTTAGGCACCAAGTAGTATAGCAACTATTCAAAAATTGCTCTGAGATGAGGCTGTTTTATGGTTTTCATCACTTTGTGCGCTTGACTAACCTTCTTTCAACTGAATGAAATACTGAAAGAATGAGGTAAAGTGAGTCACCAGTTCTGAGCATACAGATGAGGGAGACTCTGCACACACCTTGCTCACTGCTCAGTGTTCCTGGCAAGAATTCAGAAGGCGCCCTACCTGTAATCACAGCAAGCAAGCTGGAGATGAGCTTCTGTGATCCCTTGATCAGAGCTTTTGGGGAGACAGCTGCAATGGAGGGAGGGCATCAAGGGTAATAGTCGGCCATCGATAGTGCCTGTGGATCAGGCTGTGGGTCACTTAGTCCTGTGGACTGTGAAGAATTAGTTAATGCAAGAACATACAAGCTTGAAATGCGGGGCTTGGGGGGAACCTCAAGTCCCCCTTGTGCTCGTGTCCAATGAACACAATGAGCTGTGTCTAAAACAGTTGCCCACAGGTACTTCTGCTGCCTGCTCCAGAAAACCTCTGCAGGCTATCTTCTTTACTTTCAAAAATCTTTTTGTGTTGTCATGCCTGAATCTTTTTTTGCTGCAGTTTAACTCTGTTATTTCTCGTCCTGCCTCCAGAGGACATGGAGAACAGTTTCCTTCATTTTTCTTTCTGGCAGCTTTTAGCTCATGTAAATTCCATTATCGCCTCCCTAATTAGTCTGCCTTCCTTTGAACTTCTCTACCTGCATCTGTCAATCTTTCAAACTTACAGTTTTTCTCTACGTTTTATCTAGTTGATTTCTGTCTTTCATAGATCACAGTGTCCAAACTGATCTGCTTCAGGCACCCGTAGTGCTGAACAGAGTAGAGAGATTTGCGTGTAGGTGTGTTTTTATGTGTGATATAAATATCTAAGCGACATGTGCAAACAACATATGCATGTCTGCATGCACACATAAACATGGAATTTAATCTTAGACGGTAGTTCTTGTTTTTCTGTTCTCTCTATCTTACAAAATTTCTAAATCATTCTGTTTTATATATAAATTCAGATGTGGTACCTCTTACTGACATGCTCTCTATTCAGGGGGTCTATACTGTGTCATTACTTGGCCGGCAGAATAAAAGTGCTTACAATAAAGTGTTTTCTCAGCAGAACTCAGTCACAGCGACAGGTGTGAGAAACTGTTATGTGCATATTTATAGTAGATGTGCAGAAAGGGAAGAAAAAGTTGAGAAAAACAGAAGAGTGGTTGGAAGTATGGTATGGTGACTTGTTTTCTCAAAGTAATGTTTTAATTGCAAACTAGAAAGCAACAGAAATCTTCTCCTTTTGTCCATAGCATCATATATTTTGCCTAGACTATATAGATGGCTATTAATTTCTGTATTACGAATATATGAATTTTGTAATTTTACTAGGTCTGGATTTTTAGGTGTGTTCTCTTGCTTTTCAAGGCAATAGATGTTAATTTCTGTACATTTTGAGAAAATGAGTCAGCTGAGAAAACTTTTTGGCCATAAGAATGAAACAGCATCTATCTGCAGAACAAGGATCCGAGTGTCGGGGTGATTAGCTGTGACTTCTGCTGTGCAATACTATACAAAATCACACATTTTATTGTCATGAATATTTAATGAAAATTAACTCCCAAACTGAAGACAGTGTTAAATTGTGGTGGAAAGAGGACAACAAAACATCCCCTCAAAGTTCAGTGGAAAAAAATACCAATCAAACTGTTTGCTACTTTGAGAACTTAAGCATGAGTTGAGATTAATGGGCAGAGTGACAGATGAGCAGCCAGAGGTGCACGATAAGTACATTCTCCATGTGGCTCTCTACTTATCACACATGTATCTGCATTTATAGGACAGATAATGCCTGATAATATTCAGGGATGTGATAAATGTTCAGTCACATTAATAATATTCTCATGAAAGTACTTCCTTCGTTTCACAAAGTCAAAGGGATCTTTTGGATAATACCCGGTACTATCATCATTTTTACAGAGGGCAGGTAAATTAGGAAGCACAAAAATAGTGCCAGAACTGAAATCCTGGGCCTAGTCTACCTAGTCCTTAACTAAGAGGAAGAAACCAGCCTTGCCTCCCACGCAGGCATCTTCTCTCCATTGCCACTAGTTGATTTGATGCCACCCATTCTACTAAACTATCTACAAGGAAACTGGGATTTTATGAGAAAGTATGGAGGATTGGGCTGCTTTTCTTAATCATCTTTTTGGTGCCTGTGTGATCCTAGCAGACATCTGATCATTGTGTGTTTTCTAACTCTGAGGCTGGAAAGAAGTTCAGCGATAGACACAACATGAGCTCTGCCTCTGCGAACAGACTGTTGAGGAAGACAATTTCCTGGTGAAATGTTTAATATTATCTTACGCCTAAAGTTGTATGGCCCTTTTTCCGCTAATGTTTGCCGTCGCTTAGAATGGTCTGTGAACTTCAACGTCTGGCGTTCAAAAAAGCAGCCGTTTGCTTTTGAAAATGCGAGCGGTTTTGGGGGTTTCAGGTTTAATCACGGTGGTGTTTGTTTTCGTAGCACAGGTGCAGCAGTGAACAGCAGTGAAAGCCTCCCTCCATCCTCATCTGTCAATGACATCTCATCCATGTCCACGGATCAAACACTGGCGTCTGACACGGACAGCAGCCTGGAAGCTTCTGCGGGACCCCTCGGGTGTTGCAGGTGACTAGCCGCCTGCCTGCGAAACCCAGCGTTCTTCAGAGGGTGATGTAATTAAGGAGTAAAAATTAACAGGAGTTAAGAGATGAAAAGGAAGAGAAACAAAAATACAAAGGGTTAAACAAAACAAACAAACAAACAAAAAATATCTTTTCAGCCTGCTTCTCCTACAGAGTTATGTAATGCAGCTAAGCTCAAGTGTATATTTAACTTATAGTTGCTCTGCTTTGGTCTTTTTCCAATGATGCTTACTGGAGGGAAAAAAAAGGAAGTGAAAAATCCTTTTTTTTAACCCCTCCCTATAAGATGTAAAATTAATGGCTGCAAAACCAGCAACCTGCAACTGTCCTTTCCACACTGGCATGACAAGGTGTGCAGTAGCCACTCTCAAGCATACAATTGTGTGTCCGCCCTCACCCTCTGTTCTGTCACCCTCTGCCCAGTGAAGCAGATGGTAGAGATATACACGCATTTTTCTTCATATACAAACAGCACAGACACAGACGTGCCGATAGAATTCTGGCAGCGTAGGCAGCTGTGTGCCTGTAGGAACATGCACATCTATGCAGTGTGTACTTAGTGTGCACTCCACCAACCAATGGCCCATTTCAGGTGAACTGCATAACTACATACGTGACAGTACTAGTATATATTCCACCTGTTTGTTCACTGATGAAGCTGCATATCTTGTATGAGGATTTGTGGAAGTGTAAATAACCACGTCAGACTGTGGCTCCCTCAGAGACTTGAAGATGTAGCACCAACATTTCTGCTGAGTTGTATATATATTTTGAAACAATAACCAATTTGTATTGAAAGAAAGTCCACAGAGCTTCAAAGAAAAATGTTTGTTTGTGAATGTTAAGACTTGTTCTGATTTTTAGAGCAGACATGCCAAACTATGACCAGGTTAGAAGGAAGTACGTATATATTTGCAAGCTACAGGGAACAAGTATGAAGGCTTTTTTATGCATGTCTAAGCCCAGAAAGCTTTATCTCAGTAAGCAACTTTTCCTGTCAATGTTAAGTTAGTTATCATCTTAATTCATAGACAGGCTCACTATTATGAATGACACGTATGCTCGTGTGGTGGGGAGTACGAAAGGGCTGGGGAATGGGCAGATTATGGTCAAAAGGACATGCAACATCTTGTTTTTATTTTATGTCTAGATCTTTATTAGGCTAAATAGAGAAAGGATATTTGTGGCCCACTCCCTCTCAGTGTGTTTGTAGTTAGAGGTCGTTTGCCCGTTAAATCATTCCCTTGCAGAGTTCTCCAAAAGAGACTTTCACCAGGTGCTTTTGGCTGTTCATTTGCTTGAGACAAATCATCTGGCTCCCCAAGAAGTTTAATCAGCTATGTTAGGTGGAAAAGAACCACAGAGTGGTCTGGTACGCCCGTATTCTAAGGAATAGCAGAGGACAGCAGTCAGCTGGTGCACTGAGCTGAGAGGGGCTCAGGTGGGGATCTCCATCAGGTGTCATCCTGACAAGTTCTGAAGAACCCAACAGCAGCTGAATATCAAATTGATTTTACCAGGTAATAACACTTAGGATTCCCAGTTGTGAGTGTTTTTGCCAGAGAATGGCAAAACTTCACACAGAATTTCGGAACAACTGAGTATTTTTCCAGCCAAAATAGCCACTGCCGTTTTCCACTGTGAGGTCTTCGTTACCTGAGTTTGAAACGAACTAAAATCTGAGTCATCTCTCCTCTTACCAAAGTGTGCCATGTAAACTGAAATGAGCTAAATCATACTCTAATGCTTTTCCAAATGCCAGAGAGAGAAAGTGTTGAGAATATATTACTGGATATCTTAAATTCACTAATTCTTATGTATTCAAAATTCTACCAAAACAGGACTGTTCCATTACGTGGCTTACAAGCCTGCCATTCTGTGGTAGGAAAAAAAATTGAGTATCAAGTCAGATTGTGTTCACAGGGAAGAAAGCAAAGAAAAAAATTTCTCTCCAGGGTGGGAGGAGGGGAGATAACAATTAAGTGGATATAAACTAATTTCAGACTTGGTAGGTCTTAGCTGTCTTATAACTGTTGTAGGAATTATTTTTTCCCCAGGTATATTTTTGGGAGATTTTTACGGAATTTTTTTTGAGAATAAAATTAGGTTGATGATATTCTAAAAACAAAGAGCAGTAATTGTAGAAGCAATAATTTACGACTGCTAAAAATATTTAGCAATATTCTCTTTTAAGCCATGAAACATCCCATCATTGTTGAGTGATGCAACTCACTTCAAAGCCAATGATCATGAAAGTATTGAAAGGCAAAACAGCAAT
This sequence comes from Calidris pugnax, assembly GCF_001431845.1. Taxonomy (NCBI): domain Eukaryota; kingdom Metazoa; phylum Chordata; class Aves; order Charadriiformes; family Scolopacidae; genus Calidris; species Calidris pugnax. The sequence continues at coordinate 341,901 of NW_015090920.1, read as the reverse complement.
GCTCTGTAGGTACGAAGGCAATAACACCAAGGGTGACTTCTTAGCAATAATGAAATGTATCACCTCCAGATGTAATTCACCATAGAGATATTTTAATAATATTCAGGTAACTAGTATCTGCTTTACATTCCGTAGTGTGCACCGTTTGGGTGTGTTATTTAAACAAAACAAAAAAAAATAGTGTCTTAAAGAGGCAAAGCTGTATGTAAGAGAAACTGCAAAAAATACCACAAATGTAGAACCATAGAAACTAGGAATAATCACAATTCATTGCCAGTGATATTACGGAAATGTGGCACTGGCAATCACAGAGAAGTCATTTATAGTAGACAGACACTTAACCGGTCTCCCATGTTTCATCCATTGAAGCCAAAAAACGTGCTCTTAGTCTCATTGTGTAATTCAGTCTTGTCTGGGTTCGTAAACACTGGGTAGAGAACAAGCCACCACAGAAGATGGCCTAGTGACCGGCACTGAATGAACCCACAAGATGTGAGTTATATAGCTTTATTCCCAGAAGCCCTGATTCTACTAAGCACCAGTGCTTGCACCAACATGGAATGGAGTCTCCAGGGAGGGTACGTAATCCTTACTAGAGCCTGCTTTTGTCCTTTGCTTAGCACTGAGTGACATCAGCACCTGCTGAAGTGCCTTGCTGAGATGGGGCCTACAAGAATTACTGCATCTCTTTTTGTCCTCAAATTAGTCGGTCTCCTATATGTGAAGCTCTGTCTGGGGGAGGAGATTTGGGGCTGTCCAGAAAAAAGCCATCAACGAAGAAGAGCAATAGTTTGTTACGATTCTGGTCCTTGTATGTCCAAACTGAAGCAGCAACCATGGAATGGGAATAGCATCCTTTTGTGTGGCGTCAGGAAGCTGGTGCTGCCAGCTGATAACTTAGAAGAACGCACCTACTCTTGAATGCAGTGATGACATTCTGTAGCTGGTAAGGTAAACAACATTTTTCTTTCAAATTCTAGAAGCTTCGATACCCTTCTCTTCAAATCTGTTCCCCTTCATTCCAACATTCTCTTCAGTTTGATAATGACAGATGCTTTTCTTATTTTTCTTGCCAGTGGTCCTTTAAATCTACCTCTGTTTAAAATGCTACTAAACAGCACTTGAGTAACCATGTCCACCTCATTCTCCAAGGTCTGCAGTCGCGAGCGTAACTGCCACCACTGCAGAGATGTTCCATGGTATTTCGGCACTAAAGGAGCCACCAGAGAGCCTATGCACACCTTCCATGAGCATGAATGGCACCTGGACACACTGGTATTTTTGAAAATAGGCCTAAATGCCGATTGGTATCTTAAGTGCCTGAATACCTAAAGGAATTCTGTCCCAAGTGGCTTTATTTAAGTCACGTAGATAGCCATCAGCAGGGTGAGGAAAATGGCAAAAGAATCTTAAACTATCAGTGGTTGCTTAGAGCAGTAGTTGCAAAAGATAGCGTTGAGGAGGTAGAGAGGATAGCTGCTGCAAAACATTCCTGCTTTATTTTCAGGTGGAGTACTTCTGGATGGCATGAGAAACTAAAAAATAATAAAAAAGAAAGTTAGAATTGCTCTTAAGAGACCCTTCCTCCATTTTCCTTCTCACTGATGAGTTTAAATGAGGATGAGGTACTGATTTACTGCAAGTTGATGCAGGGCTATGCATGTTTTCAATCAAAAATTTTATGTAATCTTTGAAATCAATCTTCAGGTACTGACTTGGTAGCTGGAATAGTATCTTCTGTTAAAATGTAATAGATCTTTAGAAAGTTCAGATATTTGAGTTGGTCACACACTGATTTATTTGAATCGTACTGTTGTTGATAACCCTCCCATACTATCTAGAATTCCATAGCACAGATAGATTCAGGAATCTTAGCAAGCTTGCATTAAATAAAGTGGAGCCTAAATTGAAATGCAAGTATAGTAATGTGTTAAAAAAAAAAAAAAAGAAAGAAAAAGAAAAAGCTACAGAAAGCCAGATCAGGTTTTCCTCTGGAAATCCCCAGTTCCTGCACAATACTGGCCTCCAGAGCTTACACAAGAGATTACACTGTGCTGCTGCATCCCTCTTCTGAACTTATCTTCTATTCTTAACCAACAACAGATTCATATTTACGGTTTTATCTTAATGTATATTGCTTTATCTTCAAGCTTTGGGATAATGATACTGAAGAAACTAGACTTGTTGCAGCGCCTTTAGGAAGGTTTCCCCAGTAGTGCTACTTCACTGATTTGGATTGTATTATAACATTTGTCAGGGAGCACCAGTGATTTCTTTTCCACCAACATATTTTCTGATGAAAAATATGCTAATAGCCAATTTTAGAACTGCCTGAGAGAGTCAAATCTCCCAAATTCTGACTATCCTGAAATCATTGAAAATGTAATTGAAATATTTAAATTCAAAATAACCTTTAATAGCCAATGTTAGCTTATTTCTATTACAAGCTTTGCAGTATTTCAAAGGATCAAAAATTATTTTAGTTTCAGATTTCTTCATGCTTATTGAGATTTTAAAATTTTGCACGAATTCAAACATGCAAAACCAACCAAACAAAAAAGGCATTTTGCAACAAACTCTGTGTGTGCTTCCAGAGAGAGCAATAGGAATGAAAACCCATGGGGAAGAATTAGACTTTTTTTAATAGCCTTGCAAGAAAAGTCTGAGTCAGTGGTTCACTTTAAACTTAGGCTTTTGTTTTTCTTTGCTTCTGTATGTGCGTGTGGGAAAGAGAGGAGCTGCATATGGATGTGATTTTTTGAGCCTGTGTTCTATTCGTCTTTGATCCAAGTTCTCAGTGTGGATAAAAAGCGTAATTGTAACATAATCATGCATCTTCAAGAATCTGACGGCTGTGCTTATTTGAACTTCCACCACTTTACAAAGGACACGGTCAACTAATTGCAAGATCTTCACACACACAAAAAAGAAAATCGTTGTGCAGTAGGTTTGAATATTCTGCAAATACGTCATGTCTTAAGTAGTAAGATACTTGAGGGAGGTTGGGGAATAGTGAATGTGTCATCTTCCCTGATGAGCTGAAAAACAGACCGAGCCAGTGGAGTTTAGTGGAATCTGCTTAGTGTATTACAGACTTGCCAGTGTGGCCTGCTTTTTTTTTATTTATTTTTTTTATTTTATTTTCCTTTTTTTTTTTTGGTGTAATTAACTACTGATTGCAAGAGGTGAACTGTTTAACTTAATTTTTGTTTGGGCTCATTGACCCATGGCAAGTTTGAGTTTTAAAGAGGGTTTGATTCGACAAAAGAATGTTGAAAAACTTCAACTGAGGCTAATGGTGCCTTTTTACCTGAGAGCGAAAAGCTGAAAAGCACATATAAAGGAAGACACAGTCAATTTGGGAAATAAACGTATCTCTACCATACTTATAATTTCGAACAGGTAAGCCTGTCTCTTTTGCTAATTTTCACTGAACAGGGCCATCCTTGTCTTCTGAGAAGCAAGATATTTATAATGTAAATAGTTGCACTGGGTTTTTTTTTCCTTTCTCTGTAATTAATATGTAATAATCCAACACACTATTTCTGTTAAATCTTTTACAATAAGGCCGCTGTATGCCTAAAAATGGTTGACCTCTGACCTTTTCCTAAGTCAGTCATATGCTGAAAAGGAGGGTGCTGTAGGTTTCAGTGTACATATAGAATCATGTATATTTAGTAAATTGAGTAAGTGGGACTTATGGTCAGTATACATTAAGCCGAGACAGTAACAAAGCTCCAGATCTTAACTAGCAAAAACAACTGTTCACCTTGCCATGTCCATCCTGTACTAAGATCTAAGTTGCACCTGCCTGTAGTTCTGCATGATCAGACTTCAAAGTATAACTAACAAGATCTGTAATCTGTAATGTATCATTGTTGATAAATGTAGATGTAAAAAAAAAAAAAATAAGAAAAAAAAAAGAAAAAAGAAAAAACTTGACCAACAAAAGAAAATCAGCAACAGCAACAGTTCAGTATCAAGACTGGAAGATGAGACATGTCTGATTTTGTTATGCACTTATAGCTGAAAAGAACAACCAGTGTCAGTCAGCATAAACGGACTGCAGTAGTGACATTCGTTAAGGAACCAACTTTATTTCCATACTGTTTTGTTCTTACCCTGTTTTCCTTTGTCCATCTGTTGTTCCCTGTGTAGTACAGGGGAGAACAGGGCCTCAGTCATCAGTGTCTTACGGGTCAATGTCGCATCAATGATTTCTCATTTCTGTTCGTTACCGAATTAAGATGGGAATCTCCTGTTCTCCCCCATGTCAAAAGGAGTCCTGTCAGAGCTTCCTCACGAGGATACTTTTCTCACTGCTGTCTTGATTCCTGTCGGTTGAATGACTTTGCAGTGTTCCCAATAAACAGCACAACGCAGCAAACGGCATTGATTGAGGGTTTCATTACACGTGTGTTGTGCATCTGTGCTCTCCCGGGGGCTCAAGGTCGTGCAGGGACAGGACTCAGCTGAAATGCGGGATGCGTGACGCCCGGATCACACCTTTATGAACTTACAGTGCTAAAACTGCTGATCTTTACAGATGTGGATTTGGATCATCTCTTGTTTTTGGAGGAAAGCTGTGATGACCCTGGGTCCTTATCCCCCAGACCCCTTGGCTGCAATCTGGAGCCGCCGAGGGGAAGCTCCAGCGGCGCGAGGGCAGAGAGGTGAATTTCATGCTGTTCGAATGTCATCTTGCCAAAAAGCCTGTATGTCTCGCAGAGGAGACTGTGACTGTTCTCTAAGGAATGTTTGTGTTGTTTACTTTAAAACAAGCTTTGCTAATTAAAATAGTGTATTCCGAAGTCCTATTTGAATGGTGTGAAGGGTATCAATGAAGAATATACAAAGTATGCTCCTATAGCTCTCTTGGGTTCTTCTTTCTTTTCCTTCAGCCCTCATTATGGGACAGAGATAAAGCTGTAGACATGTGGAAGTTGCCAGGATTACAGAATCCTGATAAGTGATCTATCTGATGTGTTTCATAGGCTTAATCCTGTATACCATCATTCATTTAAAAAACGTTTACAGCGCTACAGGAATGTAAAGGAATCAATGCATATGACACTGCAACTTATATTTAAGTAGCTTAAGAGTTTATTCCTCTGGATGACTGCCTAAAAATATTGGGGGAAAAATGACCATATGACTGGAGAGAGGGAAGAAAAACTTCCAAGTAAAAGCTAGACCCTCTCCCATCTCTTCCCCCAATAAAAAATGCAAAACAAAATCAAGCCAACAAAAAAACCCAAACCAAAACAAAAAGACCCAAACCCACCATACCAACGGCAGTTCTATTTGGGGGCCTGATTCAACTGAAGTTCAATACACTTCACTCCAAGTGAAAAAAGAACAAAAAGGAGAGAAGTGCTGCTTTTGGGGAAACATTGCTGTTTTTTCTCAATTACAAGCTATCTGTGCCAGTTTTATTTCCAAGCAAGTCAAACACAAAGGACATTTTTATGTTTTAATTTATCATGTGTAGAGATGAAAATGAAAATCACAAACAGCCTTCTGTTGAAACAGTTTGAAGGGGGCGAGCTATAGAAAAGCATTAATTAAAGCACCTTGTAAGCCCTGTAAAGGAAGAAATTCTTACAGTTGTTGGTACTTAAATGCCATTTCAAACACAGTGTGCAGAGCTGGCACTCTTGCTCTGACTTGTTAAAACAGGATGATTTTTCAAGGTCTATTATCCCAGTTTGTATGTGCAAAGCTTGACCAAGCTACAGTGTGTAACACAAACCTCTGCTTTGCACTGGCTAGGGAATTTTGGCTTTGTGATTCGTACTGCAAAATGGGAAGGCACTTGGTACTTTTTGAGTACCAACTTTTTGAGTACTTTTTGAGTACAACTGAAGATTCATATTTCTTGAGAGGTTTGCCCTTTTCAGGACGAGTTTTTATGACCATATTTCAGGGATTTACACATCATTGAATCCAGCTGTAACTGTGATTTAGCTTCAAATAACGCAGAGTCCTAACTTCCAAAAAAATTTGAAGTTCTATTTGAACAGGCCTATCTCCTATAACGCTCCTTGTTATTCAGTGGAAGTACCTTTTGTAGCAACAGACCAGCCTTGGAATTTTTCTTCAGTCATCTTGTGTGATGGCCTAAACACCTCTTGTTTGGTAAGGGGGAGCACGTGCTGCGCGCTGACGAGCCGCGGCAAATCAATGGGATGGTCTGTGCTGAAGCAGAGTTGAAGGAAGGACATCAGAGCACCTCTGCAAAACTCCCCCTCCTTCTCCACTTGAAGCAAACAAAGGGGATGGAGGTCAGTGCCCAAACCGGTGAACGTTTCCTACGGCCATTTAAATGCCCTGGGACCAGTCCACAGTCCCCCAGCAGCATGCCTGGCTGCTGTGATCTGCACGTGGCAGGAGTTTGCTGGTTTGGTGGCAGCTGAAGTACCACTTCTCCTGTGGCACCCTCACGTGCCACTTGACGTGTACATCAAGTACGTACAGATACAGACCCACATTCTCTTGCTTTTCAACATGCTCTTCCAAATGGCATGGCTTGGAAGCTGCATTGCAAATCTGCTGTGCCTCCAAGAAAACACGATTATTGGTATAGTGTAAGGAGCCTGGGAGGAATTTTAGCTGGTTAAATTAACGCTGACTTCCTAATGTATTTGTCTTACTTTGAAATCAACTGCTGGGAAGGAGTAAGTGTTGTTTGTCTCCTGATGTTTCTGTATGATGTCCTGTCCACATTCCAGGAGCGCTTATATATGGAATAGTAATTAAGGTGCTGGAGAAAATAGCTCTCTTTCTGAATATGTCTACTTAATGGATAGACTGGGGCTTTTGTTCAGTAACTCCCATTGCGGGCAGTGGCTGACTGTTGCTGTCTGGAAGATTTTAGCCTTTCAAGCCTGGAACTAACAATGGGTACATTTAACGCTCCTCTAGGCTAAATTTGAAATGTGTGAAATTATACCCACCTCTACTCCACATCTAACATTACAGAATATGGGGAATTATCTTTGATTCTTACAAACTCATGAGGCAGAAATTACAAAGAAGTAGCTGCTGCAACAAAATACTCCTTCCACTTTCCAGAACAATTAATGGTTTAATGTGTGGATGAGGCAGAAGCTGTACAATGTCCCCTTCCTGCTGTTAACCCTAGCTAGGTAAAGATGTCCAGGATGTTACAAGATTAAGCTGTTAGTGATTAAGAAATTCATGACAGATACTATGAAAACATCCTGTAGTCTTGAACAAATATTTTAGTCATAAACAAATGTTCAGAAAGATTACTTTTGGAATTTTCTGTCTTGGAAGATATGTTCATGCAAATGTTTGCTGGATTTGTCCTCAGCATTCTCTAGATAATATTACTGCTCTTGGAGTTACTTTTTCAGTTCAGCTGCATCATCTTAGATGAGAAAGGATATATCTTAAGTGTTCTCATCAGAATGACAAATCATAGCTAGAATAAATGTTCACTTCTTGGTTTTCTTCTTTTTTTATATGAATAATTACCCTAAGTACTTTAACAACAAAAGTAAAAGTCCTGGAGGTATGTCACTACAGGGTGCTGTTAAAAGTGTCCATCCCACAGGTGTTCTCCAGAGAGCACTCTGCCTCAATCCAGAATTAACAGGGCTTGAACACAAATATATTCAGTTAACAAAGGTACTCTTCAACAAAATTGGAAATACTCTAGGGCCCAGCATGTAACTGAGTGGACTGAAGGATGAAGCCTTGGCTTTAAAATCTATGAACGTTATGAGAAATAGTCCAGGAATCAAACCTCATGTTTGAATACCGATGAATTTCAGCATTCCAAGGAGCCAGAACATTGTACAAATTCTTCTTCAAAAACCGAATGCAACATAACAGATCAGAGCACATGGTTGTCTTCTCAGAGCCCTGAGAGCTTCTCAGAGTCCTCTGAAATTTTTAGTGTGTGTCTTTCTGAAATGTGATTCTCTGCATAAAGGAAAACACTGATTTTTGGCAATCTGCAGACCTCTCATCTTTTTTGCACCAGAAGGAGAAAACAACACTGCAGCACAACAGCATGCTGCTGACTGCAGGTGGGTGAGTGGGAGAATGCTGGCCAGGTTTCAACACCGTTGTACTAATCAGCTTTAACTTTCTCACTTTGTTTTATCACAAGCACAAGACAGGGTTAATGAACATGGCAATAAAATTACAGCATGTATTGCTAAAATAATTCATTTGCCAACAACGTCCTGTGATTTTTTTAAATATATGAAGAAAGTTTTAATTTTCCTTTTTGGCCATAATTTTTAGCATAAGCAAACTGGCAGTTGGTTTTCGCACTGGGGTTTTAAGCAGTTATCACACAGACAAAGGCAACCACTGCAAAAAATCACTGCCACCATCACGTAACACTGAATCCAGGGGGACTGTGATTCCACAACAAATTTGCAACCAGTTCTCAAAACCGTCCAGTAACTGGGGAGAAAAAAAAATAAAATAAAATAATCAGTGTGCGGTGCAAAGAGTGTTTTTTAAAGCTGATGGAGGAAGGCAACCCTCATTATTCTGCCTTCTGCTCTGTGTTAGATCAGATCCCTTATCTCTGGTTAATACTGTGCTCATCTTACTCCTCAGAAGGTGGTACTGCAGAGCTGTATAGACACAGCTCCATTTAGCAAGGAGGATGCTCAGTCCAGGTGAGGAGTGCCACCTAAAGGCAAAAATGCACTTGGAAGCTCCAGGAGGAGCAAAATTGAGTGCACCCTTCACCCTGTAAATCATCTGCTCGATGCATTTCTTCTCCAGCCAGACTCATCCCGGATAGTTCATCGTGTACTTGATGGTCTGGAGCGTTTCTTGGACAAAGCATAATTCTACATTTTCAGTAAGTTTTCATTAATTTTTCTTCATTTTCCAATAAATGTTCTGTATTCATTTGTGTAAATCGCTGCCTGTAGCACAGGGGATGACAAGAAAGATGGTCAAATGAGCAGAACTGAGGGGTCAATGACTGGTACTAAACCGATTGGGAGTGGGTATATTCGGCCACCATCAATCTCTTCAAAACTACTTGGAGTCCTGGAAGTAAAAGGCCACAAAGAATTTAGGTATTATCTTTTACAGATTTTCTACTTGGCTGGTCTGTGTCTACTTGAAATTACACAGTGAAAACTTCTTCCAGCAGACCCTACAGATATGTCCAAATACACATGCTATGTAAGCAGATTTCTCTTCCGTTTAGACAGCAGTACAACTGGACAACACGATCATGCTGGGAAATTGCTTTGTGTTTTTCTCTCTGGAAATAGCAGCTATAGTTTTCTTTTTTCCTTTTACGTCCACTTTAAGAGAAAGGCATTGTCTGAAACACACCTTAAATACGCCCTCCTTCAATTTCTGGTAATAGTAAAAACAAGGGGGAGCTTTCTGACTTACCACAGTACCTTTTGGAATCTGTGCAGAACGTTTTTCTGGTTAAATTGCTATATTTAACACAAAGCAATTCCCAAGCAGGAAGATGTTGCCAGTCTCTGTTTCCTGTTCTCTGAGGACTCTCCTGTTCAGTGGACTCTGCCCTGATGGTGCGTGGGCTCTCTCCAGACATTCCACCTATACTTACTGAGGTAGTATATATTAAAAAAAAGAAAGGCACATTGTAAAACTGGAGAAAAAGTAACTACACATCCGTAATGGTAACTGTTTCCTAAAGATTGCCATGCTAACAGAATCTGTCATTGACTCAGTCTTGCACACCATTGTGCTGTGTAATGAAGAATCATAGAATCATTTAGTTTTGAAAAGACCTTTAAGATCGTTGAGTCCAACTGTAAAGCTAACGCTGCCAAGGCCAACACTAAACCATGTCCCTAAGTGGCACTAAGTGCCACATCTACACATCTTTTAACTATCTGCAGGGATGATGACTCCACCACTTCCCCAGGCAGCCTGTTCCAGTGCTTGACAACCCTTTCAGTGAAAAGTTTTTTCCTAATATCCAGCCTAAACCTCCCCTGGCACAACTTGAGGCCATTTCCGCTTATTACTTGGGAGAAGAGATGGACACCAACCTCACTACAAACTCCTTTCAGGTAGGTACAGAGAGTGACAAGATCTTCCCTCAGCCTCCTTTTCTCCAGGCTGAACACCCCCAGCTCCCTGAGTCTCTCCTTACAAGACTTGTGCTCCAGACCCCTCACCAGCTGCATTGCCCTTCTCTGGACCCGCTCCAGCACCTCCATGTCTGAACACAGCACTCAAGGTGGGTCCTTACCAGTGCCAAGTACAGGGGGATGATCATTCCCTAGTCCTGCTGGCCACGCTATTTCTGATACAAGCCAGGATGCTATTGGCCTTCGTGGCCACCTGGGCACACTGTTGGTTCATATTCAGCAGGCTGTCAACTAATACCCCCAAGTCCTATTCTGCCAGGCAGCTTTCCAGCCAGTCTTCCACAATCCTGTAGCATTGCAACATGTAGTAACCTCTGCCTTGTTATCCAGGAGCAATCATAGAATAACTTGAGTTGGAAAGGACCTTAAAAGGTCATCTAGTCCAGCACCCCCATTCCCCTGCAATGGGCAGGGATATCGTCAACTAGATCAGGTTGTTCAGCGCCCTGTCCAACCTGACCTTGAACGTTTAGAGGGATGGGGCATCATCCACCTCTCTGAGCAACCTGTTCCAGTGTTTCACCACCTTGATGGTAAAATTTGCTTCCTTTTATCTAGTCTAAATTTTCCCTCTTTTAGTTTTAAACCATTACCCCCTGTCCTATCGCAACAGGCCCTACTAAAAAGTTTGTCCCATATAAGCCCCCTTTAAGTATTGAAAAGCTGCAATAAGGTCTCCCCAGAACCTTCTCCAGGCTGGACAACCCCAGTTCTCTCAGCCTGTCTTCATAGCAGAGGTGCTCCAGCCCTCTGAGCATCTTCATGGCCCTCCGCTGGACTTGCTCCAACAGATCCCTGTCCTTCCTGTGCTGAGGACTCCAAACCAGTACTGCAGGTGGGATCTCATCAGTACAACCGAACTACAGAGAGATAAACCTCGTCATAATATTAATTAGTCCTTATCTCTATAGCATTTTTTTTAGCAGTGGAAGCAGTCAGGAGTAGTTGAAAGAAATCACACATGACTACTGTAATTAAGTACTGCTTTAGGCTAGATCTATACAATTGAACCTGATGCTCCCACACAGAGCAACCATTTTAACATTTAGAAAACATCTTTCCAACTGATACAGTCTGTGTCTTCTGGTTTTAAACCCCAGTGCAAGTATTTATTAGGTGCTACTTCATCAGCTCAGGAAATGAGCTCTCTTAAAGACAACAGCATTCAGTAATCATCACATCTCTCATTTCACCATGGCAGAGAAGCTGCTTGAAGTGATGATTACATCCAAATTCCTGCTACATTGCCTGTAATAAGTGTATTACAAGTAAAGAAAAAAAATGTTACTGCATCAACATTATAATCTTGCAGTGAGGAGCTTATGACTTTGCGCTTCATAGTGAAGTGTATGCAGATAATTAATATTTTCATTGATTTGATGGTGTAGGTGAAGTACAGTTAATATGCAGAGAACAGTGACTAAATATAGTAAGTGCACATGAGCTTTTTTTCTTTCTTCACACAAGATCATGAAGTGGAACAGCAGCCAGAGCAACAACATAGCAACTAACTGAAAAATTGCAATTAATTCACCAAGCTAAATAGAAAGTATTTCCTTATTGGTTTTAGTTTGGGGTTTTTTGTGTGGTAGTTTTTTTGGTTGGTTGGCTGGGGTTTTTTTGGTAAAACAGAATCCAGTAAGGCCCGTCCCAGGCAAAGAATTTCTATCAAGTATTTCTTCAAGTATGAATTACCTACTATGTGTGGTTTGTGAGTGTTAGTTTGTCGTATCAAAACGCTTAACGTGTTTGAAGGCTAGTTAGGGTAGTAAATGACATCACATACAGGCAGCAGATGCTTTAAATTAGTGGGGTGTTTCAGGGAAATATCCCTAGAAACATTTTGGCACAATAGCATTTTCTTTTTCTTTGTTATGACACGACACTGACATACAGCCATAGACTTGCCCCAGGTCACTGCAGCGCAGAGGGTATTTTCTCTTTCTTTTAACTACTGAGGAGTCCAGTTGTCTCAGTAGCAGCAACAAATAATGTACCATAGTGGCTTTTTCTTTGCAGTTACCTCAAGTCTTTATGTGAGAATGCACTGAATGTTTTTAGTAGTTTTTACGTTGAAAGAAAATAAAGCAGGCTGTTAAGAACATTGGACAATTGTTTCAGCCAAGCTGTGCGAATAACCAACACGAATGAACTTCTACACCTCTGGGCTGCTGAGCAGCTGGTTGAAACAGCCCTGATACTATAAGCAATTTGTTTCTTGATGCTGCGTTCAGTGTTTTGAACTGATGAGTGAATGCCTGACAGCCACGCTGGTTACACTCATCGCTCTTGTAGGAAATACTAAGTTTAATGACCGTAACAGACCAAAGCAATACCCGTTTATTGGACACAGTCTTCCTGTATGCAAATGGTTGTAATTAATACCAAATCAGAACTTCACCTTCAGCCCAGGTTAGAAATTGGTTCAATACCGTGTGTGCTGTTGGAGCATCAGGCTTTTTTAACCCTGTGTAAGATCACCCCTGAAACACCCCCCCCCCAGGTTCACGCGTCAGGGCAGGGCAGAGCAGAGAGCTGGAAGTCCAGGAGGACTTCTCTGTTTCTCCACAGTGTTCTGAGAGCAATTGCTGGTTTGGGGGTTGTGGCCTTTGATGACAAATAAAATTTAACTCGCAGGTTTTGCTTCAGCTGGCACATGACGTGTTCCCTGAGGTTCAGTAATGCGGACTGGAATGGTTATTGTCACACAGCCTAAGAACTAGGCTTTGGTTTGCCCATGGGAGGCCTCTTCTAACTAACTCACATGGCTCTGACCTGCCCACTCAGATAGTTAACAGACTAAGGCAGGCTGTGAAAGAAAATTACTATTCTTCAACTAAGCAGGAGGTAAAATAGCAATTAAAAGAACTAACCTGATAGTGATAAAAGTAGGAGTGGTGTACGTTTATCTTTCAGAATACCCTTTAAAGTTTAACCCTTTCCTTCCATGTTCTTGACACACCAAAATCTCATCCTCCCCTTTCAGGATATAAAGGTTGTAGGAGCAGAGTTTAGTCTCCTCTTCATCTCAGTCATGGATGCCACACGGGCATAGAGCTCAGACCCCAATGAGAGAGGGAGATGTAGTTACTTGCTACAGTCATTCCTGCCCTGCAGACTCCATGCCCCATGTGTACATTCTTCTTTACTGACACAGATCCAAGGCCATATCCCTCATTCAGGCAGAAATTCCTCCTTCACTGTCTAAGAGGATATTTGGCTGAACAAGGAATTCAGAATCAAGGTCAAACCTTATATATGGATGGAGGCGGAGAAAGAAACTGTTTAACTGCTGAGACTAACCATAATTATTTTCTGTAAAATATCTACATAAATAGCAGCTCAAGCATTTGTGTGTTTTTTTCTTTTGTACTGATTGTGACTGATTTTGTTCTGGTGTGAAGAGGAGTTAAATGCACAGTTTCTCTACAGCAGTGCAGCATAAGAGTCTGACAGCCCCGTCCCCTTCTATGCTCCCTGAATTTCAACTCCAACCACCCCAGACTTTTCAAAAAAGTGTAATAATTTCAGGAAACAACTTAACTATGTCTCCTATCCTGAACTAATTATATTTTTTTAGAAAGAAGAACCAAAAAGATGCTCAAGATTTTAAAGTTCCTCTGTATGAATAACTACTATATGTACGTGATTGAAAATAAAAGCAAGTCTTTGGAATCAAACTCATAGTGTGCACTGCTTCATACACTTTCACATCCCAGACCGTGGTTTTCAAGAGTATTATTATCATTAAATGCAATACAGTCATGTTTGCCAATTGCCCTCCATAGAACAGTGAAGCAAATAAAAAAAAACTTTGCCTTGCAATTTAGAGAAACTGGATCCCTAGATACAGTTAGTTTGTGTATTGTGGCAATACTCTGGCTTGTGGTGGTAAACAGTTGATACGATACAATATTTTCAGCCACTTACTTTACAAAAGAATTAAAGATTGAATCATATACTGAACTAGAAAACAATTTACTGCTAGGATTAATTCTGCTTTGGTTTATTTTCTGATACTTCGGTATTCAGGAATGGTATAAAAATGTTAGCTATACTTTAGTGCTTTGATTACAGCTGTTTCTCTAACAACTCAAATCACTTTACAACCACAGCACTGAGTAAAAACCCTGGTTTTCCTCCAGACATTGCTCATAAATAGTTTTTATACATAGTTGTAACCTTTATTCAATGACAGATTCAATTTGAATGGAAATTGGAAGGTACTCCGATTTTTTTTAAAAAGTGAAATGCTTTCCATATTGCATCTTGGCCATTTGTTATCTTACAAATTTGGTTAGGATACTAGACTAGAATCTAACATTTCCAACAGTATTCTGAAGTTCCACCATCACCAGGATATTTCTTCCAAGCGATAAACATTAAATCACATTTTATAGAGGGAAATCTGAAACTCATTCTATATTGACATTTTATAAAATTATTCACATCTTTTCTTTAGTCAAGGACAGATCTATTGGCACAAACAGCACAACCGCAGTCTATCCCATTGTTTTAATAACTAACATTATATATACATACACTTTTTTAGGCTGTCAGGATGTTAATTTTGTTACCTACAGTGTGCTCCTGTTTCACGTGTTCCTGCCTTATGAGTGCTGCCATACATTGAGACTGGATGTCTGTGTAAATGTTACAGCTCCAGCTCTTTTGTTATGTTTTTGTTATGTTATCCACAGTGCCCTGTGATCCCTCGCTCGTCTTAGTAGAAGTACTACAAATCAGGACTGGCCATGTGTGGGCACACCTTAAACATGCTGCAAATTCAGTTTCCTGGGTTTGGAGCTAAACTTCCCAGGATGGCTACCTGTTCACTCAAAATCATGTGCAGAAAACCTATCACCTCCCTCTTCCCCACCTGTTTTATCAGAAATAAGAGACTGTCAAAGGAGTTGCAAATAGCAACACTACAATGACCCTTAAGGAACTTTTGTTATGCTGATGATACTAATTTTTTACTATCCCACACACAGTCTGAATTAAAATTTGCCTGGGCCTCCCTGTATTTAAGCATCTGCGAAGCTGGATATTAATTCATTATCAGTTATAAAAAGATAGCTTGCATTCCTAAAGAATAGAGAAATAGAGGTTAAGAGCTTTGTTATTGTTTAAATTATCTATGAATGCTTAAGTGTGCAGGAGAGAGCAAGAGACTGAGGTAAATTTAATTACAAAGAAGGTAACAGATGATACAGGGAAAATACACGTATAAAAACATTTTGTAGAAATAATTCCAGAGTTTCAGCCACGCTCATCTGTTTATTTAAATAGTCCTATGGGACCATAGGTTTTGGGGAGAAACATGCAGTTCCAGAAAGCTGTCTGTTCTGGTGTTTTGAAGGAGACAGAGATTTTGGTCCCAGCATCCATGCTAATAATGTGCCAGCTGTGACAAGAAGGTGTTGCCCTGATGCAAGTACTTGAAGCAAATTATATGAAATATAAAACTTAACACTCAACACTCAAAATGGCAAAATATTAGACTGAAAGATTAAGTAGCATGCTAATTTCACGTGCATTTCTTAGACTACCTGATTTTGTTCATTATTTGCTTTAACAGTGAAACAAAAGATGTCCAGGGTGAAAAGAGAGCTACTTTCTTTGTTTCAGAGCAGAACATGTGCATCAGACTGCAGTCCCTTGTGTAAGGAATGCATTTCAGTTCTGCAGCATTGCCAAAATAACATTCACAAAACCAGCTGAGTTTGATTTCTTTCCTTGAACATTTAAGTCACTTGACTTACCGTGTCTGTGGAACAGTCTGTGGTTTGCAGTACAGTGTGCTTCTGAGACAGAACAGAGTATCTACAGTGTTAAACCAACTACAAGTGGGCAGTAGGCTGAAATACCTGCCTCTGGATTATTGTTTTGCCAGTACCCTGTAACAGAAAGCACTCCAGCAGTGTCGTAAAAAATATCCTCTGGACCCCTTCTTGGGTAATAATTACACAACTAATGGTAACAAGGACTTTACTCTGAGCTTTAGCAGGCATAGTTAATCAGTGCAGCTCCATTGACTTCAGTGTATTTATGGAATATCAGTAAATGATCTTACTTGCAACATCTCCCTTCAGAGAGAAAGCACATGGCATTCTATTTTCTCAAGCAGAATAATTCTTGTTATGCTTCCTATGCTTCGTCGCACATTTGACCACTGGAAGTACTATGAAGACAGACAAATGATAGTGGCATTGGAGTAGACTAAAAGCAAATAAAAACCGCTTTAAAATTAGATTTTCTAGGTATAAAATAAAGTGGGTGCTGCACTGTTGGTGAAAGCAACTCCCAACATGAGCAGGCGAGAAAAGAGATGGAAAGGGAAATGTGGATGGAAACATGCAGGATGTTTTGAGCCCCAAGGTGATTGTGTTTGTAGAGAACTACAAACACACAAGCAGCAAGTTTTAGTTGGATATCGAAATGGCTAAGGCGGCAACCAAGAAGGAAGCCATCTCCCCCACACTCCTGCAGCAAGAGTGTGGTTGTGCCACAGAAATCTAACCTCACTGAACCTGGAAATTCTTGGGAAAGCTGCAAGAAAGGGGTGTGTGTGTAGGACTGTCAGGACAGAGTCTAAGTGCAGGACAGCATCAGACAGACAAGACAGGAAACTACTATGTGCTGCTGCAAGGGAAGTTTGTTTCCTTAAGCGTTTAAATTCCAAAAGCAAATCACATTGTCACTGCATGTGGGACTTCAATTGCAAGTCAGTTTTCTCCAGTGAAGTTTCCTTGTACCACATCAATTTACAGCAGGGAGAAGACTGCAGGCACAGTAATATAACAGAAAACCCCTGCTCTGAATTCCAGTGGGTCAAGAGGAAGCTAGTTTGTACAACTCAAATGACTGCTGATTTGTTGATGGCTTGTATATATGATATTTTTAAAATTATTAAGACCTCCCTACAGATTACTTTGTATTATTTTTGCCCAAGAAACACAAGGACAACTGTTAACGACAAAAGAGAAGAAAAAAATCCCTGCCCACACAGTGGAATTTTGGAAGGAATTCCTCCTTTTTTGCCTTTTCCAAATTACATAATAAGATTGTTCTGGTCCTCCCTTGTTTTCTTTTTGTAACTACTTTTCTTCTAAGCCCTATTTTATGCCTAGTGATACTCAGACAACTTTGATTTAGGGCCCAACAAGCAAGAGAATCTTGTTTTTTCTTAATTGCAAGGTACATCTGCTTTTAGCCTCCAGATTCGGGTTGTCTGCTCATGGAAGAGCAACCATAGTATTTGACGTAAGTGTGCTGCCACTTAGTCTACTTGAATAATTCCAAAGACTGAATAACCAAACTATACTTGTTTTGAACAAACATGAGCCATCCACAGGCTCATGTTTATTTACACATACTACTGCTCAGACCACTTAAAAAATAAGTTCACAATTTACATGCAGAGAATTCATAAATCAGAGGGCAGACTTCTCCAGCTAAATACTTCAGTAACTTCTGAGCTAATGCAGTTTCAGTTCTCAGCCTTGTTTCACTCACCAGGTAAGCTTCCTGAGCTGACACAGACTAGCCTACTGTCAAAAAGTTCATTCATATTAAAATAGAGTAATGCCATGTCTGCTTCTCTTTAGAAAAAATAAAACCAACAGTGTAATAATGGAACTTGTCAGGCTGAAGTTGTATAAAATGCACTGTTCATATTGCTATAAGGCAGCCATACCAGCAGTGAATACAAAGCTTAAAGACTATTTTTAAAAATACTAATATATTTCCCCAGGAACTGTGAAAAGATAAGTCACGTTTTCACTCCCACTCTTACCATAGCCTAAAAAACGTGGCTGTTTTCCTCTGGTGATTTAATATCTAATGCATACCTATGGCTATCTAGCAATAATAAATTCATTCACATTAAAATAATAAATGGAAAATATTTTATTTCATATTTTGTTTCCTGTGTGCATAACATATGTTTAAGTTTGCTTGTTTAAACCTCTGCCTGATAAGCCTTGGAGGCAATGGTTCTATTTAAAAGTTGTACAGGAAATAATTGACATCCAACAGTTTCCTGTAATAGAAAATACTTCTCCCCAAATGCATGCGGCTAAGGGTTTGGGCCAGCATCTGATCCAATGGGAAACGCTGAACCCCCTTATCTGAAGCTTCATTTTAAAGTATCATAAAAACCAGGTAAGTTAGTCATAGACTTGGTCACATTGCATTTGGGTGCATTCCCCAATACTTCCCCAATTAATAAAGAAGATTAATAGAGGGTGCTAGACAGCCTCTATTAATTTTATTTCACCTTGATTTTTTCTTCCTTTTTCTTCCTAATAGTTACATGAAAGCTGGTGAGCTTTTGTCTCTGTCAATGAGGCTTCAAAGTCAAGAATCTCCATCAATTTTTAAATTATAATGACTCCCTCATACCCTTAAAGTACTAACATTTTCCAGATTGCCTGGAAATACTGTTTAACGGGCAAGCCTCACAGAACTACAAGTATGTCTAGATTAGGATTCTTCAATTTTCCCAGTTCATCCCTGGCTAAACACAGTGCTGTCACACAGAACGATTTTTCCATTCGGTCGGGGGAGGGGGAAGAGGGGGAGCTGTCAGAGCCATGACAGCTCACACCTTGGTTTTACTGACTGCAGACCCTCTGTCACTGGGCAGCTGCTGTCTGCCACACGGGTGTGGAGCTCTGGTTCTGCAAAACCCTTCCTGCTGCATCTCTCGGGGACCATTCACTATTGACGGTCTGTAGAAAGGGCAGAGAGTGTCCCTACTAAGGAAGAACAACCTCTGAACACTTAAATGTGAAATTCACAGTTGGGGAGAGAGTAAGGAAAAAGTAGAGCATCCACTGGCAGAAAAACAAGATACAGGTAGGCAGAAAAATCAAGAGTCATTACAGAAATGGGCTATCTCTATGCAAGTGTATGGATGGAGAAAGGTCAGCTTTTCCTTAACAAGGCAAAAAAATTCAGTAACAAGAAAATGTACTACTGCTCCATTCCAAAGCCCAGAAATAGTCTGCTGTTCTTGAAGTTGTCAAGGTACTTCTCTATGGAATTATGGCACATGAGGGTCAGAAAATACGTTGTCAAAAAGCATTTTGCCAATATTTTGTCAATAATTTTCTCTGTAAATAATGCCAGTTTCCTAAATTCTGACCTCAGGTAGACCTACTATATGTATCACAGGGGACTACGTGTTATTTGTATCTGTGCAATAGTATAATCTAAGTAATAAAAGCCCTCTGTTAATGATGACCTCTATACATATTTTTATTCTCCAGCTTTAACTGGTAATGTGGTTATGATTTGCTGCCATGGCATGCTGTACTATTTGAATATACCCCTTCGACATATTTTGCATTCATGGTAAGTGTGCCTTCCCTAGGGCACCATTATTTTCTATTTCCATGCAATGGGATAAATTACAGAGATGTGGACAACACAATCAAATCCTAGTACCAGAAACAGAGAAAAATTATACGTTTTCTGCTTAAATGGGAATTAAACACTTTAAAAAGCTCTGCTCACCTGTCACAGTCTTTACAGCTAGCCCTCCCATGCACATCTACCTCCATGGGCCCCTGGCACACAGTCAGCTCAGCCCCAGCAACTCCAATTTCAACTGAGCATGTCCAGTTTGTTAGCTAATTATCTAGCCCCAGCAGCTCCTGCTTTCAAATGGCAGTCTTCCTGTGGGGAGCAGGCAGAAGGAGAAGCTATGGCCTGAATTCTCCTTACCTGATCAGGGTGTATGTACTGTCTTAGATGCATGATAAAGGACCACTTGGTGATTTTGCTGGGGTACAACCTCTGGCTCTGTTCACTGATGAAACTGTGCCACGTACTGCCATGGTTCACTGGGAAAAGAGGATGTAGAAAGTGCTCGAGAATTTAATGAGGCTACGAAAAGGAAGGTACCACCACATGGTGCTGCATCGGTCCACCCTGTATTGCTGTTTCTCATATTAATGGATTCAGCCATTGTTGTGTGGTGAATGACAATGACTGATTGTAATTGACATAAGATGCATTCTGTGAGTGCAAAGTAGTTGGATTGTAATTAGTCATGTGGTAAGTATACATGGTACATTTTATGCTTAGGTTCTTAAAAATGCAAGCTGCCAAACAAAGAAAATGAGATACAGTTTTTCTTTGATTTTTAGGTGGCATGGGTAAATTAGTTAAAGTAATATCAAGCCAAAGAGTTGCAACCTCAGAACAATGGAAGTTACTCAAAAAACCAGAACATTCTTACACTGACTGCACTCGTACACACTAAATTCTGTTGCAGATGTAGCCTGAAATGCTCCTTGTGTGCGATACCCTGTAATTTCTAAACATGCTGAGTAGATTTTATTTAAAAGCATAAACTAGTAGTTCCACCATAAGGAAGTATTTTACAAAGCAGCCCTTTGAAATTTAAATAAGATAGTCTTCAACCTAACAATCCCTACAGTTGCAGAGAGACAAGGGCATGTTTTAGATTCAAAATAGTACAGGTCATATTATGAAAGGTAGTGAAGTGAAAACAAATTAATAACTATTGCTATGTGTAGCCAGAATAAAACCTTCCAGAGACTAAGCGAGAGTCTGATTCCTTCTAGACTACCAGCTCTGCTGTAGGAAGAGTGTGGGACTGGAATTCAAAACTTCCAGTACTTTGCACCAAATTTCCTGCATAACCCTGAATATAGCAGTTTTTCCTTCTTTGAAATGTGAACAGGATTACCTTTCCATACATGTTGCAAGATTTAGCATATCAGTATAGTGACATGCTTTGAAAGCTTCAAGAGCCAGGAGTTATAGATGTCAAAATATTGTCAGGATAGAATGACACATGAAAATATATAACTGGGATTATGAAGACAAAATTGAAAATTAAGCACTTCATTAACCCTTGAACCAAATTGTCAAGAATTCCCCTTGATTAAACAATGACCTGCCTTTTAGAAGCGAGCACCTTTTCCAAAGGTGTGATTCTACTGCGAACTGTTTTCCATCTCTGCTTGTTTATGACCGGGGGATACTAAAGAAATTTCTCTTTGAGGCTAACGACTGTTATAAATTCTGTTGAAGATTTCCACTTGTGGAAATATATGGTACAACAGTAACATAAAAAGGACTGTCCAGCATGCTTCATACTTCAAAGACCATTTCCAGTTAACAAAGCAATAAAATGTTATTAAGAGAAGCAATGTGATACAGCTAAACAGAAGTAGGAAAGAAGTGTCATAAAATGATAATATGTTAATCAATAGAACTATTTTAATCACCAAAGTAAATGTGAAACTTCTACAGATGCTCACATGCAATTCTTGCAGAAGTCAACTAGAGTGGCTAGTATGCTGAGGATAAAATACACCAAAAAAAGAGGGATGCCACTTAGGTCTGTGAGTTGTTCTCGTCTTGAAAAGCAAGTGTCTTTTTTTTTTTTTTTAAGACATTTGATTTAAAATCCATGAGATCAAAGCTAATTGGTAATGAATTACAAAAAAAGTAACAATACCAGGGTAGCTTGTTGATGATTGAGAAAGCAAGGTAAAGTCCTGAAAAAATGCCTGCACAAATGCACAAGTATGTACAATTATTCCAATAAAAGTTAAAAGTAACCCAGTTCAGTGGGCATAACTATGGGAAAAGATTGCAACTCCTGGTGTGAAACTTGTCAAACTTTAGTTTGACAAAGTAAGTATTGTTTGGTTAGATAAAAAACTATGATCAGATACCCCAACACATAGCTTTTTAAAAGCTCAGTTTTGTACAACTTAAAAAAAATATATTAAAATAATCCTTATTCTTATGTAAGAACAGAGGCATTTCTTAGGAATACAGCAGATTTTTGGTCAAATTAATTCACAGCTTTTTTATGGCAAATGTGAGTAGAAATGTAAATTTTAGTAATTTATAGAGTAAATAGGGGAAACAATAACTGTCTCCTACTAAGTCAGATTATGGTCTCTGCAGCATAAATGTAAATCTGGAGTAACTCCACAGATTTCAGTGTAATTGCTCTGGATTTACTCTGGTGGAACTGTTGTAGAGAATGATACCGATAAGGGGTAAATCTCTCAAGAGATTTACAGACAGGTAGAAGAGATTTTGGTGAATATGGAAATTCTAGCACCATTAACGGGAGTACAGTATTTCTAAGGCATTAGACATATATTCTAATTTTTGTTTTCTTTTCACTCTTTGGTAGTACTTTTACTAGTTTTTACGGGGATTCTACCTCTTTAATTCTGTGATTCTCTCACTCTGCTTACCTGGAGTCTATTTTCAGCCTTTTTTGCTGGCTGTTTGAAAGCA
This sequence comes from Calidris pugnax, assembly GCF_001431845.1. NCBI lineage: Eukaryota > Metazoa > Chordata > Aves > Charadriiformes > Scolopacidae > Calidris > Calidris pugnax. The sequence continues at coordinate 319,465 of NW_015090920.1, read as the reverse complement.
TTTCATGATTCGACAGACGTGTGTCTCTTACCATTATCTCTTCATTCATGGATATTTTAATCTTTACCAAGATCTTTCATAACCTGTAATGTCAGCCATCTCTTTGTGTATGTTTTGCTGCTAGCAAAAAATGCTGACCCAGGTTTTGTCCCCAAAAAGATGGCACTGGGAATATAAAAAGCATGAAGAAAATATTAAGCACAACTTCCAGGACCAGAAAGTTTGTTGCACTGTTGCTACAACCTTGCATGAATGTTACAATGACAGAAACTGCAAAAAAATCTCTTAGATGTCAACAAAGAAAATCAGTGGTAAAAAATGTTCTGGAAAAAAGTTGGGTTATGTTAACTCGGTTTGTATTTCTTTTACTGCTTTTGTTACCTTCTAATGACGACTACTGCAATTAGTACATTCAGTTCCCATCCTTTCCAATTAGGTTTAAGATCAGGCATCTGAATATGCACATACTCACCAGTCAAAAATAGTGAAATTATACAATCCTTAAGGATTACCATAAAAAACTTAGTTTCCAGTCACTTCTATCACCTTAGAAAAGCGAGATTTGATTAAGCAGAAAAATTTATGTGAGTAGCCTTAGGCCCTTCAAAAACTCTGGAAGTCCAATAAATTACTGCATGAGCTGTAAATGCTGGATCTACATGTTAAGATTGTTTGCCTGCAGACATTTGCTTACTGACGCTGTCATTGTGCACCATGTCACTCCATGACACTACAAACAGAAATAAAGGATGACCCCCAAATTAAAGAATTTAGCAAGGGAAAAGCAGAATTTTTTGTTGACATGCAAGTACTGAAGATCAGTGCAAAGTATAAAGCAGAAATTTTTACAAGTCAGAGCCTTCCCTGTTCAAGGGAACTATGAAGCTCTTACTGTGTTCATCAGAAGTCACACTAAGCACCCACACACAGGATGCTGCTAAGTTGCACTGCAGTAGTAGAACAATGAATTTGTTGAAAATAAACACAATGTTTTTAGATGTTGGAGAGCTGCAACAAAGGAATATTCAAAACCCAAACTGTCTGCCTGGCCTTTAAAATTTGGTTAGATGAGAGTAACAATTATGGAATTATAGAAACACTACAATTTTGGAAAAAATTATCTCTTCTCTGTGCCTCCTCCCCCCCGCAACCGGTCTAGACTTTGGTTTATCCCTCCTCACAATCTAGCTACTGTTGATGTGAGAGCCTTTTCTTCAAAACAGGCTGTAGTCTGGGACAGCCTTTGTGTATTTCTGAAGCCTCGGAGACCCTTCATCTCATTTCAAATCTCAAATGAAAACTATTCCTTTTCTCCTACTCCCTCTATACATTTTAATGTCTCTCTTCCGCTTCTGTGATTTAACTCTTGACTGCAATACTCCCAAACAAAACCTTCATTAAGATAGACTCCAAAGTTAAATGCAGAACGGACCTGTTTGAACAAGTAGTTTCTGTCCGGGCAAGATTGTTCTCTACCGTATATTTACTACTATTTCAACCAGTCTGGTTTTAAGTATCTACAGCTAATTAGCTACTGTAAATTAGATTTTCTTGATGATTATGAGCTGTAAATCTTAGTATAAGAAATATTTTCCTAGTAAAATCTCTATTTTTTTGTCTGTTTTACATGGCACATATGTAGCTATGTTCCCAAATATATTTCAGGCCTTTTTTATGCAACTGTACCAATCTAGGTCAACAAGCACACTTTCAACCTCACTGACATTACCCTACCAAACAGATTTCATTGCAGACGAGGACCGAAAATACTTCCTCTCACTGGCATTCAGCCTCATTAAATGTTTGTAGGCAGTGTTCTCCCTGTCCTTTGATTGTCATTTAGCCAAAGAACAAAAAATGGCTAATAGCTCTAAAGGGATTTGTGAATCGAGTCGCCAAACTTCAGACACCACTTATTTTGTACTTTTTGAAAATAAGGTCCCTGTTTGGGCACCAAAACTGGGAGACGCCCCAAATTAATTGTCGCTTTTGAAAATCAGTCAGTCACTGCACAAAGTCTTACTCTTTCTCAGAGATTTAATCTTTGTGGTAGCTATTTCTCTTTGCTGCTTCTTTCTGAGCAACTCATATCATTTCCTTGGCATCCTTTAATAATATAAGGACAATCTCTAATACCCTAATACACTAACTCAAAAAGAAGGTGCTTTGTGGGCCAAGAACTTGTGTGAATTGCACCCATGTGCAGTTATGCTGGACTTTTTTCTTTCTTTGTTAATGTTTTTCCTGAGTCGCAAAGTGTGAATTGTCAGACTCAGTCTTCCTCTAAACTGACCTTGGCATGTACTCTGCAGCGTGCCACACAATTTCTGACTCCTCAGCTACCCATAAGCATGAGATTAAGGGAGGATTCTAGTTTTTGTACAGGTTTTGCCTTGATGTGTAGTCAAGGTGTGGCTAGACACGCATCCCAAACTAGGAACTTGGAGGTGCTCTTGAATCCCCCATCTTAGATAGAGAGGCAGACCTGTTGATTAAGGAAGTTTCAACAAGAACAGCAAATAATGTAATTTGGTGGGTTTTTTTCCCTAAGAAAAGTTGCACTACAGTAAGCAAAAGCTATGAGTAAATGATGTGAGATTTTGGTGGTGGAGTAACTGGTATACTATATTTATTTGCCAGAGAGTCTCTGCAGAGGAAAATTTAACGTTTGTAAGTACTGTTAGCATGGAAAGTTCCTCTGAACAGCTAAGGAAAAGGTCACACTCGGGAATCCATGAAGTTAAGTACTGTCAGTCTTTGCAGTAAATGTACGTTGCATTCATGACAAATGGCAGAAGTACCACACTGACAAAAGCCATTTCATTTTTCCACAGTGGAGGCAGTCCAAGGCATCAGGCTCTGTGCACAATGTGTTATGTCTTTCTTTTAGTCAGTGATGTAAGAAGTTTCTCAAGTTATGACAGTGTTTTCCATATATTTGCATCCCTGTAAAATGCACAGTAGGTGAAGATGGAAATTATATTTTCCATTGATCCCAAGCTTCAAGTTTCCTTGTTGAAGATGTCTAATTTAGAAAAAAATAATCAAATAGTCTAATGAGATAATAGTTAAGGCATTCACATACATTTACAAGGCTAAGGTAAATGCTGTCCCAAACCGATGCTCATTAGTATAATGAAGAACAAGGAACTAAGTCTTCTTTGGAGGAAAGTAAATTACAATTAAATTTGCAGTCTTTTATGAGAGGTGACTTTTTGGGGAGGAGACTTCCATATTCAGAGGCATATTCCAGTACAAGAGGACAATATTACCTTATTACGTAGGTTGGGTTCTAACACACCTGTAAGTCCTTTTTTACCCATTCTGTTTACTTGAATTAATAATGTATCTTTGCAAAAAACCATATTCCTACAAAGAGTGCTTTCTGTGCCCCATCTTCAAATACAGTAAAAAAGACAGAATATATAGTAATATGGATTATAGAAACTATAAATTGACCTGAGGCATGGAAGTAGAGTTTTAGGATAAAATCTACTACAATTATCAACATCCATTAAAAAAATTAAATTTTTACTTCAGTTAGGCACTAACCTGTAGAAAGATGAGGTGGACCCTTACCATGGGATGTACAGAGACCAAAACGAACTCTTGTTGGAAATGCATATACCAATATATTCAGTTCACCTTAAAATTTAAGTAGATAGTTATCAACTTAAAGAACTTGTATTACAAGAAAATAATATTTGAATTACATAACTAACAACATCTTAGATTACTGTAGCTTCTTAAAATGTTAATTAGTCCTACTACTCATCTTTATTTTTGTTATGACAACACAAAGTCACCAACACTATTACTTATGGCAGACTTACTTTCATGTTGAGTCCTTAATACTTTACTTAGTACAAAGGAATTGGGATTTAGTTATGAAACAGTTACAGCCAAACATTTTTACTTATTCTAAAGCAACCAATATATTTTTTTTAAATAGAAGCGATTCTTCTAGACTATCAGTCTGAAAAAGTTCATTTTCACAGAACCTGAATTTGGGGCCACACCTGTGGCGACAGTATTCTTTGCAACTAAAAGAACTTTTTCTGCCCTGTGAGTATGTCCTTGGCCAGTCTGTCTCCACACAGGAGGGAGCTGGTGCCGAAACCCCAGAGGAACCCACTGGAGAAGCTCCAACCCCACGGCGCAGGTGGTCAGTCCGTGCCCGCAGTGGGTCTCACATTCGAAGTGGAAAAAAGCCTTATTATCAAAAAAAACCTGACACAACCCTTTTCACCTAGCCAAGCAGACCTTTTCCTCACCACAATTGGTCTGACAGGCTCAAAACAATCGGCCATATTTGAAAACTTTGCCATCAAGGCTTTTGTTTGTGTAAGTTTGCTTTGTGCAACTTTTTTTTCTTTTGTGTGTGTCTTTCTCACCCCCGAACCACGCAGCAGGGGTTTGAGCAGCGATGGGAGAGGGAACCCGTGGTGACGATGTCCCCTCTCAGGTCCCTCAGGGACGGGTGGCTGTGCGAAGGACACCGGAGTCCTCCACAGCGGAGAACCAAGGCTGCCGGTTTAAGCGCCAAGGACCGGGAGCAGCCAGGAGTAAGATCATTCCCGAAAACAAAACCTTTGCCTTTGGGGCCAAGAGCAGGCTGCCGTTACCAGCGCGGCCCTCTACCCCCGAGAGAGCCCGGTGTCAAGTTACCTTCGAGCTCCGGCCGAACACTGGAGGGGGGCCGGGGCCGGGGCCGGGGCCGGGGCCGGGCGGGGCGCTGAGGGCGGGCCAGGGCCGGGCGCTGAGGGAGAGGGCGGGCCGGGCCGGGCCTGTGTCAGCAGCTTCCCCGCCGCCTCGGGGGCGCAAGGGAGGGAGCGGCCGGCGGGGGCGGAGGGCGGCTGCGCGGCCGCCTCCCCGCGCTGCTGGCGGCCCTGAGGGGGCAGCAGCCGGCGAGAGCGGCGTGGAGCGGAGCGGGTCAGCGGGAGGGCCGAGCCGCGCCGGTGGGGCCGGGCGGTCGCGGTGGGTACCCGTCGTCCGC